>NC_056540.1:27257500-27497500 GCF_910596095.1 Thunnus maccoyii
CTAATAACAGTTATATTAGCTGATGTCAACCAACCCACAAGAAAAACTTTATTGTACGCCGAGATGATTTTCAAATCTCAGGGGATGAAGGTGACATCTCCACAAAGTCGTACAGTGTGATCACCTACTTGGGAAAAAATATGGAATAATAGCTGCTGCATGGAATCTTCTGCGAGACAAATGAACTTTGTATGGGATGATCAGGCGAGAATGATTTAACGAGTGCGATAATGAGATCTCCACTCAGTAGAATTGGGTACTTGCTGATAGCTTATGAGTAGTTAAGCAAAATCAGAGACACCTAAAAAACTAATGACATGTCATTAACGGATGCATAGGCTCTCATTTTTGTCTTATATATTTCTTCAGGCATTCCTTCAAAGAAACAACTTGAGCAATCAGCGAACATTTAAATAAGATGCTTGGTGTGTTCCCAATGCTAACCATCATTTGGATATAAGAGGCTGAAAGAAGTTCTCTGCCAGTGAAATAAGTAAGCTTCCACGGATGCCATCAAGTCATTTTCATTTTCATCTAATTTCTGTATGACCTTGTAAAGTCTTGAGATGTAGAAACTTTATTCCTGGCGTTGAAGTATTTATTTATTGTGAGTGAGAAAGGTGTGAGATGAAACAGTCGTAGGAGGCATTTGTGCAGCTTTTTATATTCGGTTCATATTCTACCAGGAATAGAAAAAGAATGATTGTAAGCAAGAGAATTAACTGTAAATTAAAATGATTAGAATTGATTTAGTGAGCTTTTTAGCTCTTAGTGATTAAGGAAAAACCTGAATAAATGAGTGGAGAAACATGATGAACGCAGATGGCTCCACACAGGACACAAGGGGTCACTGAATGGTTTGATCAGTACTGTATGAAAGAGATATGTATCATATACTATTATCATCACCAGTTGTACTACCTATGAGAGATTTTGGTCTGACATTGTGATACACAGCAATCTCAACATCATAAAAACACCTTAATCTATTCAGAGAATGGTCTTCATCTCTCAAATCTGCCAAGGAACATTGAAGCTGTTCTGGTAGGTCATGGTGGCCCAACACTTCAGATACTTCATGTAGGTTTTTCCGTTAACTTGTCACCCATCTGTAAACGTTGTATTTTTAAAAAAGATCTCAGTTTTTCTGGGCTACAGAAAATGGAAATCTCTTCTTGCAGTGCTTTGTTTTCTGACAACGAGTTGGAGAACTGAATAATTGAAACCTTATATAGCCAGTTGGAGAGAATTAAACATATAAGCAAGGTGCTCTGGAACAATGCCTCAGTTTGTTTTTAGCAGGAACACCTGTCAGTTAGATACAAACTGAGTTGCTGACAGATGTTAGAGCTGCATGCTCAGTCTGAAGCTTCTTGCAACTAGCAAGGTGTGAACAACAGCAGTGGTGGCTGTCTTTTCTATCCGCTACTGCAGGTAACAAACCAACCGGAGGATCTGTTTAGTTACAAAAATTGATTTGGCTGTTAAAACAGTGAGAGGAGCTGGTTAATTATTGGGAGTAAAACCAGCAAGTTTAATTATTGCCCTCGAAACTGCATCAGCTGTTATATTGCACGCTGCAGCATGCTGCATATCATGGGACAGGGTCTGTTTTGACAAGCGTCAGTTCCAGAGAAAATGCCTTGGTCACAAAAGGCAGAATGAATAAAATATAAATGGCTGCTGGCATACCCAGGGGATATGAAGGTCAGCGACGTCAAAGGAGCACACACTGGCACATGCATGCACACACACACACAAACACACTTACACATTTGAGCACACAAAGTCTTTTGCACACACACATTCTCTTACATACAGTATCCATACCCCGAAGTATCCAAACAATACATGTTACACAGGGGAGTGTCAGCTTTAATTAGACGCTACCATTATCGCTCTCAAATGAACTTAACCAACATGCCACAGTGAAAACATTCCTTTTTATTGTATTTTCGAGTCCAATCCATTTAGTGGCACTAAGATCCATTGATAAAACCCAGGATTGGATTCTGTAGGCAACTCATCCACCCAAATGGCTTTCACGCTGCTACTATGAGAGAGACACAGTGTGATGCAACCTGCCTACTTAGTCCATGTGATTGTCAGGGTAATCACTCCATTCACGGAGACAAATTCAATGATTTTATTCATGATGTTTTTGAGGGTTTTTTTGAACAAATATATTGCTGCCTGCTAAAGTTAAATGATTCCAATCATCCATCTAGATGCCCCTGAATCGAACCTCACGTTGTCTGTTTTTTTCTTTTTTACTGCAACAAAGCAATACAGGAAAAAAAGGATAGCAGGCTGTAAGCATTGGCAACCTCGTCTCTCTTTCTTAAAATCACCTGACTGTGATGAAAATACAGAACATGTCTGATCACTGTAGCTCTGGTGCTGAATGCTAGCAAAGTCAGCTAAACTACTCCTACTGCCATCCAGTGTGATTGCCCTTTGGCTGAGAGGCATCCCCCTAGGATGGGAGCACTTTAATTTTCATGTTTTCATGGATGAATAAATTGAACTTTCAACCTACCTACATGTTATTATTGAGGTATGACCAGAATGCCCACTTTTTATTTTTTTGATGGTGTGGCATTCTGAAGTTTTCACATAGCAGATAAAAGGAAACGGGAGTTTTTGCAGGTGAGCTTGAATGTAGAATAACTGAAGAGGCCATAATAAATAACACGGTATGTCTCATAATTTTAGTTTAAGGGTTATTATTATTGCTGAAAAAGCATCAGTAGAGTGTAGAATATTTTTAAAAACAAAAAAAAAAGATCCATTGGTAAACAGGAATGACAAGTAGATGACAAGTTGAAATAAACAAGCTGTTTCATGTCGACTGGAATCTCCCCTTCATTATAGTGTATTTTTTTATATTTTTAATCATGCTTATGCAATTAATGTTTATGCATGTTGGTTGTATCAACTGTTTCAAAAAGAAGTAGGGTATACTTAAGTTTAAATGTGTCCTCCAGAGTGAAAAAAAACAACCTTACATGTAAGTGTTTCCTGTATCTGTGAGTTTTCTTGCACATTCAACAGTACAAACAGTTTGACCTTCATGGAAGCTGCATTCAAAAGATTCCGAGTCCTTCTACAGGCAATAACAATCTCATGAAGAATGGCTAAAACTTGAATTTATGTTCGATGGTTCCTTCCCCCATGGTAAAAATAAGACAGGAGGCAGATTTTCATTCAACTGTGAACAGTCTCTTTTTTATGTGTTTTGAATTACTGCAGCTTAATTAGTAAATATGACCCAATCTTCCTTTTTCCCTGAGTGATCTTAAAACTTCCCTTTTAGAGTTGACAGGAAATCTGCTCATTTATAACACATACTAATGACAAGAGTCCTTTTTTGCAACATCCAATTACCAGCTGAGTAAACACCATTCGAGGGGGAGTTAACCGTGTTGTAAGAGAACCATAAACTGTAAAACTCCCACTGGAACTCTTTAGTATAATACAGCTATTGTCGACATTACTCATGGATGAAACACATGACATTTTCCAGGGCCAAAAGGTTCCTTTTTGACACAGTTTAGTAATACCACATGAAAAACACAGACCTGTCATAGTTTGCTTTACTGTTTAGCTTTGACTGCTCATTGACCTTGTTTGTGACAAATGTTTGGTCACATGGGCTCCATATGTGGCAAGTGGTTGGCCGGGTTCCACTGTGAAAAGCCATTGCCTCTTATTAATTGCCTTGAACTGTTCATATAATGTGTAGGTCAAGTCCCCACCTGCATGGAAATGCATGTCAGAGTGAGAGGACTCATATGCGCTGTATCGATTGAAGACAAATGATTTATTTAGTTGAAACCATTTGTCAAAAACAGCAACACAGTAGCAGAAGGCTGCTCTCATGTGGGTCAAAAGCTTTGATATTAAAATGCAAAGGAAAGAGTCGAAGAGGTTTACAGTTAAAGTCATTGTCAAACTCTCACTTTTAATGGTAAACTTGTTTAATTACTGCTACACTTTCGCTCGGAAGAATCTGGCTTTACCCTGTTTTTCAGCCTTTTGAAGTTACAAGGAATGGTAATTCATTAGGTGTAGTGTTGAGGGAGCTGTTTAGAAGCCTCTGATTAATAAATAGTGTTTGAAGAATACTTTAGAACTCCTTCCTTTGGCAAGGAATGGTCTTTCAAATAGCATGTTAATAGATTGGCATTTTATTTTAAGTGGTACTGATGTAGGATGAATACACAAGGGGCTCTATTTTCGTGGCAGCACCAAGTCTGGTGCAAGTGACGCTGGTATTTTCTTGACCTTGACATATGCTTTGCTCATATGTTTGGTATTCTCGTTTTGTGGCGAATCGGTGGGAGGCATAAACAAGTGGGACTTGAAATGACACAGCACGAGGAGCTGTTGATTTTCGGTGTCTACGCGGCCTGTTTCAGCTGTGCCTCACTAGTCTCACTACAATTAAATTATAATCGATGAAGCGGTCTACACCAGACTGGGTGTTTCACTCACTTTATGTGCATAACCGCTGAAACACTCCATTTTTTACACTGGTAGTGTAGACAAGGTGTTAAAAGTCAAACTGAGAGTAGATGTCTAAGAACCACACTTGTTTCTGGTACAACATCACAGCTGGTAATTTGATGATTCTTTCAAGAAGCTCCAACCTAAAAGCCCTGAGAAAAATGTGCAGCAAATATGAGAATAATGTTATAGATGTAAATAAACAGCATAAACAGCAACAAACTCAAAACTGTAGACATATTTGAGTCGGCATCAAAAATAGAGGTTTAATATGATTAAAGCAGGAACGTCAGTGCAGCAGTCTGCACTGATCTATAATTTAGCAGGTGATTCTTACAAGTATCTGTCATCCTGCTTTAAAATGCACAGAAGACTTCCCCTTCAGTTGATTAAATCCCTGCAGCCATTAAAACAGGGCCAGAATAGGGCTCGAAGGTGGACGTCAACACTGTTGTAGTACAACTATGAGATTGAGGGTGCATTTGTAGAGGACAGAGAGCAAACAGAGAGCTAAGAATTATCACAGAAGAAGCTATCAAGGTCAACATAAAAAGTCCAGATATTCAAGTAATTCAAAATTTAGCCTGTACATTCAAGATGCTATTTTTTAATTTCGATTCCCCTTGACACTGTCAATGGAAAGTACTGCTGTGTAGTCCATAAATCACTTGAGCAACACGGCCTATCTACCAATAGCATGATGTGAGAAAGCTTTAACTGCAAGCAGCATTTAAACAGTGAGCCTAATTCAATGTAATTTGTAATGAATACAGCTAATATGACTAAGAATGCTTCACTCTCTGCACATAACTATAGAACTCTAGACTCTTACCATTGTCAACCCACCATCTAATCCCAACTGACAGTCCAACATGATACTCTTGCCATGATGATACACACAAAAAAGGAATCAGAAATATAAAGGATATGCTGTAAAGTCACATTGGGAGGTGTATGTGAACATCTGCTTGTTTTTTTTGTTTTTTTTCTCTCTCTCTTACATGAAACTTTTAACACAGAAATGAGACCACAATACACTATTATATAAACGGGGTGGACAAAAATACTAGAAACACATAGTATAATGAAATATAGTTCTACAGCACATCAACTACAGCCTCCAGAATGAACAGAAAATGTAAATAACACCAAAAACAAAAAAACTGAAACAAACAAAAACTGCACATTATAACCTTCATGAAGGTAGGATTTGTTACAGCCCTGTTGTTGTATTAGACAAGACTTAGACTACACTTGTATTGTTTGTTTTCACTAAGGTGCATCCAACAAACTGGCAACTGAGTGTAAGAATAATGTAGTTTCAAAGCTGCCATGTCAGATAAAATAGCAAATCATAGTATGTTTATATAAAAAATGCAATTGTACCATTTATACAGTAATATTCCTAAATGTAACTTGAATGTATACACGATGTGATTTTAAGTTTTTTTTTTTTTTTTTTTTTAGCATTTCGCTTTTATTTTACAGTCAGTGGAGAGAAACAGGAAACACAGGGAGAGAGATGGGGTTTGACATGCAACAAGGGTCCCACGGCCAGGAGTCGAAGCATGGATGCTGCAATTATGAGGTATACGCCTCACCCATTAGGCTACTGGGGCTCCCTACACAATGTGATTTGTCAAGATGAACCTATGGGAATACTGTTTACTGCTTATGTATGTATGCCATTATAGAATCTGACTTTGTCTTTACATGGATCATGTTTAAGTTCACTGCTGCATCCATGTTTTTTTTTGTTTGTTTTTGTACTCAGTCTTCCATTATGAAGCAATGTCCACCATGCTGGCTACATGGCACTTAAATGAACCTGACAAATATGTAAATCTTCTTTGTCCTAAATAGGAACAACAAAACTCTGCATGAAGACCAGAAGATAATGACAGTCCTTTGGGTACGATAGCACCAATCCGCAGGGAGACCCTTGTACACTCTGTGAAAATGATGAACAAGCTAGATGAAGCATGAAGGCTAACAATGTTTGCTTTTAAGTATTTGTTGTTTTATAGAGCTATTTTAAAGATGTGAGTAATGGAATGGATCAGCGTGTAGTAGAAAATTTTGAATATCGTAAAAATAACAACTCCTGCTCTCCAAGCAGCTGAAAAGAGCACCACAGTGCACCAGGCATCTATATACACTGATGCAAATTGTGCCCAGCGGCATGCAGAAACAACTCTTGCATGAGCAATCACTGTAAATCCAGGTGGCACTCATGAGAATCACAAGGTACTTTGTGAGTCCAGAAACTGCACAGAAAAAACTCCCAAAAACTGTTTTTTAACGTGCAGATCTTTGCACGATAAAGTTATTTCACTGTCCTAGTCATTGTTTTGTTTTAATCCAAAGCTGAAAGTACACACTAATCCTTCCTAGAATACACAGTTAAGTCAGACAGAAAAAAGCAGACCTTGCATCCTGTCCCCTGTTCACTAAGGTCATAACGGTGGATGAACCCACCAACCTCCCCCCTCCCTCCTCCGCCTGCCTCTTTAAAAGCACTACTATTTTATTTAGATTAAGAAAAATGGTGGCTCAGCAGAATACCTGGAATCAACTCTTCTAAAACTGTCCCATCTTTGCCCTCCCTGAGCGCCCCCACCCCACCCCACCCAACTCCTCCAGCTTTTCCATCTCTGTCTCCAGGGCTCTGGGTACTGCCACGGCTCACAATACATCAAGACAGCACAGTGTGACAACTGGGTTACCCAAATCAGAGGTCACTGATTGCAATCTTTAACAGCAACTAGAGGTGTCACTGCCGCAACACCTGACTGAATCTGAAATGGATATCTGGGCAGTAGGGCTGCAACCTCTGAATAGCCGCTCTGCCCAGGATGACACAAATGCAAAAAACTCACAGCAGACCCCGGGCACAGAGAAGAGACCTCTACTAAAATTCCAGAGTTTAGAATAAATCTTTGACTCTCTGATCTGTGTATCTGTGTAAGAGAGTAAAGAGACACAAAATTGAGGTTTAAAAGTTCATTCCTAACCTTGGAAATGTCAAACGAGAAGGTTTATTTTGAAGTAGTTCTGGATCATTTGATCATATCATTTAATCATCAGAAGATGTGAAGTTTGTGGTTATTTTTAATTATTAAATTCATACATTATAATTAATGGTAACTAATGAGACCCAACAAGTCCTCTTTCCTAAACAACAAAAATGCCAAAATGAGCACTTTCTGATCTGCAACCTCTATTAGTTACAAGTTATAAGTACATGGTTACAGTTTGGTAGAATGTGTTCAAAGTTAGAAGATGCAAACCACTGTGTCCAATGTCAAAATTGGATGTACAACTACCCCAACTTCTTACTTAAGAGGTTTGTTTTTGTACTTGCTTTGTTACTTTCTGGGTGTGTGGTAACAGCTCAAGACAGATTCCCGCCCTTCATTCAGTCTCTGCCACTACTGTTTCCTCCCGGGATGCAGGTGTAATTCTTCCCCTCACATCTTTCATCAGGACCGCTTCTCTTCCTCATGTCTTAATCTTTGATGTATTACCCCACCCCCCCACCCCTCCTCTCTCACCTTGAAGGCGATCATTATCATCCAGGAGACTTTACTCGAACCTCTCCCCACCCATCCAACTCACCCCTCCCACCTTCATCTTCTTCACTGGGCTCTGACAGAAGCCTCCAGAGGTGTTCTGAGCCTCCAAATATCCTTCGTTAAAGAGTCTCAGCTTCCATGCCATCTGCTACTATACACTACAATACCCCCAACTTACACTTTACTGGTTTTTTGTTCTAAATCTGATTATGGTGGCTATGTTGTTAGCTGTGTGTTCTGATGCGTCATATCAATTCAATTGAGTTAATGGGAACCTATGACTTATCTTGACTTCTGTGTTGTATTTACAGAGTGGCATAGCAATATTATGAGCTGGAGCTCTAATTAAATTACAATGCAGTGAGGCTGTAACAGAAACAGATTTCTAAACTTTTTAAAGCCTTATTCATGAACCTCTTTTTTTTGTTTTTTCTGTTCTTTGGGGGAAAAAATACTCCAAATTTTTTAAAAAAAGTGCAGGTTTGTTAAATAAATTTTCTACCGAATTTTATGCCACCATACAACCAAAAGATAATAAGACAGAGCTAGACTGAGATAGAAACACAGCTGAAAGAAGGACGTGGAGAAGAGGAGGAGACAGCGAGAACAGTGACGCTTTGTTCACTACTTAAATCTGATCCCAATAGAGTTGATTACATAGATCTTTCTCCTTCAGAGGCAGGTCTTGTTGATGACATGATAAAGGACAGTGATCCAGGGGCTGAACACACCCTAGGTCGAGGTATCAAATCAACAACACAGTGCTGCAGGGCTATATTTGGATTTTAGCAGGGGAATATTGTTTTTTCCATGTTGTGCCAAATACATTGACAGACTCTGGTGTTACAGTAGGCATAAGCTGTTTTCTCATATGAACTCCGGATTATGTCCGGAGAATCATGTCCGGATATTGTCCGGAGTTACATGTAATACACAACAGGAGATTGTCCGTGTCAGACGCATTCTCACCTACTGGAAATACTCTGTTTGGTTTAGGTGAGGGATGGTGGACATATCTATATCAACGAAAGAGTGGAAAGCAATATACATATATTAATTAATTAATATATAAATTACCCTTCTTTTTCATCCTTGGATGTTTGTATTTTTCCGGTTTTGTACCACTCACATGATAGAAATGTCATCAACACGCCCGCTCACTCACCGTGAATTCTCCAGACAATGATCTGCTCTGATCACACAAGGACTCAATAGGACATTGCATGGATTTTTTGCTAGGGAGCTGGCAGGGTAAAGTCTGTTTAATGTCTGGCAGGGTAAAGTCTGTTTAATGTCTGGTCCAACTGATTCAGACATTGCATTGCATTTGTGAAAGCAGCTTATAGAAACATTTCTCAGATGTAGAGTTGGGTATAAATGACATCACTGGTTGATTTAAAGGACCAGTGTGTAAGATTTAGTGGCATCTGGCAGCCTCCATGGACCAGCTCCCTTTATAGATATAAGAGGCTCATTCTCAGGTAGCAAAAACACAACAATTCTTATTTTCTTATATTATACACTAATTAAAACATAATTATGAATATTATATCCCATTTCTGCCAAGTCCGTTCCGCTAGATGCCACTAAATCTTACACATTGGTCCTTTAAAGACTTAGCATCTTTAACGTTATCTAGTCTTCTAGGTCCTTTAAGCACTAGATAACATTAGACAGAAGCCCAGTGAAAAAAGCAAGAAAAATGCTTAAGAGTATCATAAATATTACAGTGCTACCCATAATATATTATCTAAATTAACCTGGGTGATGTTCCCAGTTCAAACTTGTCATAGGGGCTTACAGTATGAGGTTAGCTACCTAGCCTGACTGAGTGGATGGAAGACCTGGGATAAGCCTCCCAGTTGCTGACTACATTCTGTTTCACTCTGCTCTTCCTTCTGGCCTCTTTTCACACATTTCTATGAATTTATATTATAATATACTATATATTATATACTATAATTTGTTAATTAAAATAAATTCTGTTATTTTTCCAAATGCATTTCAATTAGCAACACAAAACACAAGTTTGTAGAGTACTAGTTATGGATCTGCTGACTATTCAAGACAGATGATAGATACTTGGTAATCTCACAATTCGATTGATTTGAGTCTTCTGCCTGTATAAAATCAATGAAAAACTACTTGTAAAAGGTAATTATTAAGTTATTAAAGTGGAAATAGACAACTTTTCAACTTCCACCCCCACACCCCCTAGTGCTTCCAAATGGTATTATTGCTTGTGCCGCTGTCACAAAAACAACCAGATTGCTTTCCATTTTCCTCAGAGTGTGGCTCCATGAAGAAATGATCAACACTGCTTAGAGAGAAGAAAGAAGCATGTTCACTGAAGAGGTAAATTGAAATTGTCACAATTTTATGTTGAATTTGGGAACAGGCAAAAGCTATTGTAACGATGTGCATTGCATAGTAATAACATAGTTTGAGTAAAGTTATTGCTTCACTCAAACAAGTAAGTTAACTACAGCAGGGGTTGGTGTCGGGGTGGAGAGGGGAGTAAAGTCAGAAGAAAACATTAGGAGAAAAGGTGTGAGTTTGTTCATTCATTTATTCTATAATGGAGACATGAAAGCTAACTGGGTTGGTAGCATGTTTATGTTCTTACAGAATGAAAGAAACTGCACAACAGAGATGGTGATAACATATTATCTGTTTGTTGATTTTCATATGAAAAATAGTGCATAAAGTGCTATCCTCTTCCTCTTTTGGTTGCTCAATGGTTGATGCACTTCCTTTGTGTTGTAAATCAAGCCTTCATTTTCCTGGGAGATCATACCCGGTGGCAGACAGAGTTGCATAGGGAAAGCGAGACTTTATAGCGAACCAAACTAAGCGCTGATGGTGTCATTATTCTATAGCCATTATACTGTACAATCAACATTTACTTCATATAATAAGTTAAAGCAAAAAAGTTGTCTATTTCCACTTTAAATCCAAAATGTGCCGTAACACATTCCATCTTTGAAGATGAACTACAAAATAATTCTAGTGTGTTACTGCACTTTGCCAAAGAGGTTTAGCTTTCATTCAATCAACATAGAATTATTAACAACATAGGAAAAATTGATTCAGAATTGTAGAAGGGGAGACTGCAACTCCCATGAGAACTGATTTCTTCCCCCACCCATACAGACCGAAGTTTCAATTTTATATTTTACCCTGATAGCACGTTCGTACTTGGACATTTGTTGCGTCTTTGACTCAACATATCAATGTTTAGTGCAGCTCAGTCACTCAGTAATGTTTGCAATGCATGAATACAATTCTAGTCTGCCATAAGTCTGTTTTGCAGTCCAAAGACAAGTACAAGACTCTATCCAGCTTTATGTTGTGGCTAGTATTATAGTAAGACATTAATGGACACAAACATACACCAACAGCCTCATTGCAGGTCCTTATACTGGCTGCTAGTAACAATCTGATTATCACAATGCTTCTTGATCCCTGTTTTTAATCCCACAGAGGGGTCACCATTAGGTTAAAGTACTCTATTATCATCTATCTAGCCACTCGACTCATAGCTGGGAACCATAAAGAGTTGAACTCATAGATCTACTGCCCCAGATATGGAATACTCTGGAGCCTTCATTGATCGGGTCATAAAACATTAAGGTTCACAAACAGGGATGAAAACAAGACTGTTTTGTCACAACATTCACTTGCCACTATTTCAGCATCCACACAGATCCTTTTTAGAGTTCTCCAAGTACTGTCTGGTTGAATGCCAGTGCAATTTATATAACTGCCTTAAATGACCAACTCCAGCCAAATATTAAGCAGCATTAAACGAGTATGCCTGTATTTTTTCAAAGATTTCCAGTAGTGTGCTCAAAAAAAGTTACAAATTTGGGATCTTCTGACCGTTGTGACCTTGTAAGATTATTTTCAGTCTCACAAGAAATATATAGAATTACTTTGACACATTTTCATCAATCATATGTGTTTCTTTCTTTGTTGAAGTGCACCCGAACCATCGGTAGGGAGGAATAACCAGGTCCAGGTCAGCTGGATTGTAAAGCATTTATTCTGTGTCCAGGACATGCATTTTTCTTGCTGATGGTTTGTCAGGAATCGAAATGTTTTCTGATGTATGGAGTAATCTGCCGTATTGGCAGCCAGCTCAGTCATTTCTGCTTTTGACAGATTCTCATTCAAACTGATAGAGCCATGAAGAAAAAAATTTCTCTAACTAAAATCAAAGAGGAGCTTTTACATGCACAGCAGTGTATGTGCTGAACATTGAACTGAATCAACTACAACATTCACTACTGTAATTTCCCAATTGAGAAAGGCAGAAAAGCTATAATATTTCATCAAACTGATGAAATATGATGATAGACTTTTAAAACTACATTTTAAAGGTTCTATCAATAATATCCTCTGTTGAATTATTTATGCTTTATATCATATGACAATCATAATATGGCATAATTAAGGTCATGTAATACCTTATGTAATACTTTAGATAGATTTATAGGTTCTGAAAGAGCTGAAGACAATCTCCACTAAAAGTTCACTTACTAATTTGTTCTGGACCTGTTAACCATGCAGTTTTTGCCAGCAGATGCAGTTTACTGAGAATAATGGAAAGACAAGTGCCATGACAATTGAACAAATGTGCTGATAAAGACCGTGTAATATTCTCGAAAGCTCCACAACAGGCAAGTAAGTGGACTTTCAGTGGACTTTCTTTGTAAACTGCTGTTTCCAAAGTCAAGAATGAACTGTCAAGCTCAACTCTAAAGCCAACATGGACAGGAAGTCCTTAAAGTGCTATGACAACTGTACAAATGTCATCCATTTATGGAGACTTCAGCTTTAATTACATAACTTTATATCTTGCCACTTTACAACACACAGTCTTAAAAATAAAAAAAGCAAATAATTCATAATACCGTCTCATCTAATACATCTCATGCATAAAAGATAACATAGGTTTTGGTTTTGATAATAACGTTCTGCTCTTGTGTACACTAATTGTTTGGAGCAGACTTTCTTCCTCAGGCCAATTAGAAAACATAACCTTCAACTTGTGTTTCTTCTAATGTCACCAAGTTTTTTTCCCCTCTATTTCTCCCCTTATTTCCTCAAAAGAGATCCATGGCTCACTTTACTGCACTGTCCACCACTTGAAAATCCAACACATTTGTCACGTCACTGGGTCAGATGGGTTGTGCTATACATAGAAGGAACAACGCTTTGATATTAGAAGACGCCCACAATGCTGTAACCGGTCAGCCCTCTCCCCACCCCACACTCTCTTCTCTCCATCTCTGTATCTGTGACTTACTCACAAGCACACAGCTTCGAGCAATGTTGGCAGCTATTGTTCGCTTTTATTTTACCAAATTGTTCAAAGGCTTGATATCCAGGATGGAGAAAGTGGGTGGAAACAAAAGAGATAGAGAGGGCACAGAGCAATAAAATGAAAAGTTTTCAGGATAATGGCTTGCACAGGAAAGGGGCTTTTAACCAATACTTTAATGGAAAGCCATCTTGTGCAGACTCCAAAAATGGTTTCAGAATCCATAAGTAAACACACTTGCAAAAGCATACAATTGGTCAATTCATCAAGAGTCTTAAGAGTTTTTCAGGGTTATATAAGCTTACGTACTTAATGTGAGGATTTAAAAGACAGAACAAAAGTTAAATAAAGTCCCAATCTAAACCCTGTATTCATTAAAAAGTCAGAATAGAGAAAAGAAAAAAAAAGTTGGGAAAGTCAGCCATCACTGTCAAGGTCCCCTCCAGTAAAGCACTCAAACTCTGACTGCTCCAAGTTGTCACAAAAACTGTGCACCTGTGTAGCAAAGTGTTACTGGAAAACTATTATGTACTTAATATATTTGCTCCTTACAATGTTCTGGTTAAATAAACTTTGAATTTTTTGTAATCTGTGGGTGTAGCTACTCTTATCTTTGTTAGAAATTCCTCTTGTGAACATCAATGAGATTATTCGGCACTGTCAACGTCTTATTCAGCACTACAGGGGGGAGGGACATCAAACATGTTTAATTGGCTAATTTGTCATATGATTGTTTGGGATCCGTGGCCCAGTCCTCTGCACAAGCCTTTGATTGAATAATTGGCCATTTCAGGCACATAATGAACATGCAAATTAATATAGGATGCCTTGAAGCTGAGCAAGCTATAAATAAACCCATTGATCAAAGACACCATTTCCTTGTCTTGAAGTGTACAAACCTGCAGGGGTTTTGGCGATGTCTACATAGGCTTGCACTCTACAAAAAATTGCCTTGGCCGTACCTATTATTTCCGCCATATAAATAGATTTGCTGTGTCTGTAAGGTTCAGTGTGCAATGTATTATAAAGATAATTAACAATATAATTTCATATTTTCTTCTAGCAGTATGAGGTACTGTCAGTCAACAATAACTAGTTCAAACATCTCTTTTCAAAAGGAACATGTTCATGTTTTGATATCAAAGCCAAATGTGTTGTCCTTCAAATCAATGTTGCACAAACTTTATATGTAATATTTATGATTTGCTTGTGGTAATCTTTAGAAACATCCCGAAAAAGAAGAAAAAAAACAACTTTTGACTAGTTGAACATAGTGTTTGGTTGAAAAGAATACAGTATATATTTTCTATTTTTACTTATTTTCACTATGAAAATAAAGTGAACTTAATTTGTTTTTGTCCTCTATGCTGCCACTGCCCATGCTACTGTTAATTTTACAGTTCTGATGCAGAAATCCCTCTTAAAGTTGGACCTCTTGGACTGTCCTTGGACTGTTTATAGAGCTATAATTTATAGGATTTTCTTTTGTGCTCTGAGGGTCTAAACAGAATAAGTAATGGATAAGAGATTAGAAAATCTACTTTTGTTACATATTTCTTACTTGCATTTGAAGGTAGGTATGATTATTTCTTTCTAATTCCTCTGAGACGTGTGTAATAAAGGCCTAAATAAATAATCAAAGTTAAACTTCAGCACTCATGCACTAGAAAGTGAGGCACAAATGCCCAAAGAACAGTGAAACAGTGAAAAGCAGATGGTGCTAATTGTTCTTATAAATAGTTTAAATCAAGCCCCAGGTGTCTAGACTGAGTACCATTGAGGACCACACACAGATAATAAAAAATAGGGAGGCACACCACCCATAAATGAACACTGTATAAATTACAAGCACTTTTGTGGGAAAATCCTCAAGGGTTCTTTTTTTTTGCTAAAAAAGAACTCCAATATATGCTTATTTATACATGCACACAGAGAGATGGGGCTACTGGGACAAATTTAATCAAAACTATATAATAATTTTGATAACATGGTGTGCATTCACCCCCAGCCTTTAGAGTCTCACCTTGTATTTTTGGGATCAATGAACCAAATGTAAACAGCTTCTTTTTTATTTCTGTTGGTTGGTCATCATATTGGCCAATATATTAAACATGGTTGTGACTGTTGTGAACACAAACTGGAGAGAATTGATAATACTGTAATGCTGACAGACACAAAGAGTGACCTGAAACATACTCTGCAAAGAATCAACAGAACACAAATTTAACAAATGAAACATATAGACACTTAAAATAATCACCTTGCGTCTAGCTTGCTGCATAATATATAATGTTGGTAATGTGGGTCAAGTAAGCAGCTTTTAACAAATAAGTGTAGTAGTGTGATTTTATCAACCTGGTTGTTGTTTGAAGTAGATGTCCTAATTAAGCACGAATTAATAACAAGCCCCAAAGTGATGGTTGTTAAGTTTCCTGAGTAGAAACTCCCACAATTCAACAATTGATGTAGGTGTTACCACCCAGAGATCAAGTCAACACTCCTCTATAAGACATCCATCAGTCCATCAGGAAATCTCTTTACGAAGAGGAAAACAAACTACACATTAGATTTTAAAAAAAAGAAAGAAAATATATGAAAAATGACAACAAAAGATCAAGACAGTGGCATTTAAGCCAGATTAGATTAAAATCATATCAGAAGTAGTGGTAGAAAACCTCATCATGTTTACAAGATTCAAGGGCACGCTGACAAAAAATGGATGAAATTAAAGTATGGGTTGACCTCACCAATGTCCGGTGTCCTACGCATCTCTTAGTAGTACTATGCCGTCATCATCATGATGACTATGCTGCAGATCATTGTTTTATGGATGATGGCCCGTTTACATGGCTGAGAGGAGGAAGAGGATAGTGACGAGTGCCAGACGTAAACAGCCTTGTACAAAAACTGGACAAGAAGTTACAAAATCTTTCCCTTCCCTATTTGCAATTATTAGACTAAAGTATGCGATGCTATTTATGGATTTTGTGTATGTTTAGAAACTTACAACTGAGCTTTTGTATTTCATGAAATGCCACTTTTATTGACCAAGAGTATCAGTGGTCATGATAAAAATATTAAAAATGGAAAGAAAACATGCATTTTTTTACTCTTTAGGTGTATGGGCTTCTTGAGAAGCTCTTAACCTTTCAGAAGGGGGCAGTTAATTTACAATATATCTAGTGTTTTTTGGAACTATCTCACAAACATGTAACAGGCCTCCAATTTACCTAAACTACATGTGTTTGGACTTTGGGAGGAAACCCACAAAATATATAATGGCAACATGCCTGACCAGCATCCCCACTTCCCTGCCTGACCAGTTGGGTTCAAACCCATGTTCTTCCAGATGGGAGGGGACAATGCTAAACACTTACAGCACGCCCCAATTCTGCATTTTGAATTTTTGGCAGTGGGGCTAGATTGTATTTTTGACTTTTAGTTGCTTTTGAGAAACATGTCTTCAAGATAAAGAAGGTGAGCTGCTCAGGAAGCTTACATAGCTTATAACAAACCTCACTTGTGATAGGAGCTGCCATATAAGTTTATAACCAATGACTTACCAGCTAATTTAGGTGACATGTTGGGGGTTCAGTGTTTTGTGACTTGACAGAAGTTAGGGTTGTGAATAAACAAACCGAACCAGCAGCCTTTAAAATTAGACCACTGTAGCTACACATCCTTGTCAAACAGCTCAAGCAATAGCTGCTCCAGGCCATGTCCTTCAGTAATATTAACTCTCCTCATCATCTACAGTGACTTTTCACCCTCACTTTCCCATTGAAACCATGTTACACAGTAGATCTCAATATATTTTGTGAAACATGATTGCAAGTTCCCATAACCTTGCTTTTTTGATCAAAAAGGAAGAAAAATACATCTGAAAGCTATTGACGACTTTAGATTCTAGGGCAGCTAAAGTGTGTTTATTCCTCAAGAAAACTGGACATTTTGTATAAGTGTGAAATGCACAGTAAGTGTCTTTACTCTGAAAACAATGAGACTACAGATTTTCGAAATTTTTAGGTGGGGAGTTTTGATTCACCTTGACATAACAATTCACACTCATCATATTTTCTATTTCTGAATCTAATTTCATGTGTATTAATACTAGTTATGCTCTTCCTTCTCCTATGCATCCTTCCTGCTGACTGTATGAGAAGAGCTATTCCTGCAAGCGGAGACACAAAGAATGATGAGACCATTGTGCTCTGAAATTTCCCTTACCATATCAGTTTTTAACAAATGGGCCAGTTCCACTCCCTACAGCTACTATGTCATACATCTACCCTGTTTTTCTAATGCATCTGTCTTCATTCAGCTATAATAAGGGAGGCAAATGGTGCCATGTATTTGGTGATATGACTATCATTAGCAGATGATGGTGTCACAAAGGAAAGCAGGAAAAATCAATGAAAAGAAAGGGACAACATCTTTGTTACACTGTAATGCCCCTGCACTGATTTAGGGAGGCTATGTTCCGTTACTCAAAGTTTTCCAATGATCAAATTTAGTCAAACTCGCTCAAACATTGATTTGTCCACTAAAAAGAGACAGATAAATGCTCATTGTCATTGCTCCAGACAATAGACCTTTTCAGTGTCACCTATTAAAATATGGCAAAGTGAGTCATGAAGGTACTATTCATTCTTCTTCTAAAAAGTAATTTATTGCATGCTTTCAAGTACTGTAGAGCCATCAACATGGCCTTGTATTTCTCCATTCTCTGCATCATGTCAAACTATAATTCTCTTACTGACCACTGAAAATGGCACAATGATGACTGGTATTGAGCTTATGCAAGGCTCAGCGTGTTGCTGTCTTAGCATTTTTTCTTTTATGTAATGGCTTGTTTGCCCTTATTTTGTCTCTTTCTTGACTGTGATAAGGCTGTTGTCATAAATATTCATTTTGAAAGTAAGAGACACTCAAAAATGTGTGATAACATGTAAGCTTGTTTTTATAGTCACACAGCTTGTGTAGTGTTTATGTGTGTGTGGTGTTCTTAGTTACAAAAAAACCCAATCTGATCCTGCATCAACTGATCTGATACACAGGAGATGAGCACATAATCTGGATAGATTGAACTGGAACGTTAATCTTCTCTGCCATGAGTGCAACAGAATTCAACAGGAACATTTACCAGTTGCTACAGCATTAAGATTCAAAATTCAGAATAATGTTTTCACAAAAAAAGGTTTACCTTTCAGTATCTCATAACACAAAAAGGTTATAGAGCTTGTAAAAGCCACCCGCCTTTTTAACCAAAACTACAAGTTGCAGCTAATATTCCTAAAAAAGTGGATTTATTTTAGTTTAAGTTTTGTTGAGTTGGTCTAAGAGCAATCAATGTGGTGATAAGAGCAAAACCTTTAATCCACAAAGCAGATCATGATGTTCATTGAATCTAACTTCAGAGTCGACTGGCACCAAGACCCTGCAGCTGACAATGGTTTGGACGTCCTTGCAAACTTAATGATCCACAGGTCTAGATTTTAATGAGGAGCTTGTTCTTTGGCACTGCTGTCTATGACAATGCCAGGTCTCGTACAGAGGTCACAGCTTTAATGGCGCCACAGAGTCATTAAAAGAAAGCAAGAACGCACAGGAGGTTCTGAAGCCCTTTACTGTACACAAGCTGATCTCACTGGAGTGCCTCTCTGGTGGGAAAGATGCAGACACATCGTTAAGGTAGAAGGTCTCTAGAGGCGGGAGGCTATGATGCTTCATGAGCATGTTTTTCTTGGCAGAGCCCAGGGGAGTCGTCCACAAAGAGTTTGCTCTACTGAGATACCAGGGACGCATCGAACAACAAAAGCACTGTAGTTCAACAAGGCCTACTTTTATACACACTGCCTAATTACAGATGTTAATTATTGCTGTGCCACATGTGTGCTTAGTTTGGTGCAAAATATAAAATGTAACTGTGCTATACAGTGGTAAAATAACACATTTCAAAAAAGGCTGTTTAATTTGTCTTTGCTTTGCAGAGATAAACACACCAAATTAAAACAATGACATCATCACATCATATACATCCATTGTGTCTGAGCAAATTTTAGATCATGAGCACAAACACAACATTTCACCATTAACTGATTACTAAATGAAAACAATACTTTATTTCAACATTATGTGAAAAAAACAAAGATTACACAGTTGACATTATGTAGGATACTGTTAATACTTCCAATTTACACTGACAATGATTCAGTCTTCATATTGTATCATTGTGTCTCCACCACATATGTTGTTGATTCTTGCATATAAAAATGTCAAATTGCTATTTTAAGAGGGTTATGTACCAGACTATGGTCAGGACCAGTAACTCTTTGGTTGTCGGGCAGCTGGCCAGCTTAGCCATTTTCCCTTGTTTCCTGTCTTTGTGCTAAGTTAAGTCAGCCAGCTGCTGGCAGCAGCATCATTTTTATTGAATAGACATGAGAGTGGTATCGATCTACTCATCTGACTCAACAAAATAAGCAAATACGCACATTTCCCAAAATAAACATAGTGAAATTTGAACATTTGAGAAACTGTGATGGGCGTGTTTTCACAATTTTTGCCATTTTTTACATGAAATAATTAATGGACGATTAATAATGAAAATAATCATTATTCGCAGCCCTACATGCTACACTGTTGCTCTGACATCAATTGTTTGTTAAGTCTATGCTGTCTTATTTCATTATTTACAAACATTTACTATATTAATAACTAGTATAGCAAATAGGTTTACTTAAGTAAGTCTAGTTCCTTCTAAAAAACATGAGGTGGCTTGTGCACCCGTATCATCAGGGATGCAAAGGGGTAAAGGGAGTGGCAGGTGCAGTGATACGATCTGACGGAGTAAGAGAGAGTTAACCCTTTGTGGATGAGAAATTGCTCAGGGAAAGGACATTTCTGATTTTGCATAATCACTGAGCGGGAAAAATCAATACGGGATGACATTGATGGGAACATGTCTCTCACAACCCCCTTGAAACCTACACCTGTGGTTGAAATATATTACGCATAGAGTTGGCCATCAACCATCCAGTGCATATTTATTTAGAAGTCAGTCAGTCACAGGGTCTAATCCATCTACTGCCTTGTGTAATTAAACTGGCTTGGATGGCACTTGGCTCCACTATTACGATCAAGAATAAATATTACCATCCAGGAACAATTCCTCTCCTGTATACAATCATATAGTTTAAGCCAAAAAGAGGACATTGTTTTATTTTTCAAGCCACAGTACATGGTAACTGTCAAACATGTATCCTTAAAAGTTATAAAATCATTACAGATATATACTGTTGAATCAAGTGTTGTTTCTCGTTTTACCCATTACACACTTTTTTTTGTGCGGATTACACAAACAATAAATAACGTGTTAATAAGTGAGCTTTACAGGTGCTAGTAGGCAGATTTGGCTCAGATAGGCCAGGCTAGCTGTTTCACCTGTATCCAGTCTTTGTGCTAAACTAGGTTAGCTTAGCTTATTAACTAAGTTAGCAGTTTTGTATTTAGTGTACAGACATGAGAGTGGTATCAATCTACTCATCTAACTCTTGACAAGAAAGCAAATAATTATATTTCCAAAAATGTCTAACTTTTAGTAGTGACTAAAGTTTATTGTTTGAACCCTGCCAGTGAATTAGACCTGAAACTATTAGTCGATTGACATATTTGAGATTTAAGTAATATATTAAGTAATTTGCAGTTGCCTTTCTCTGTTTTTATGACAATAAACTGAAAATGTTTGAGTTTGGGACTGTTGGTTGACCAAAACAAGCAATCTGTTGAACTTGCTAAGGTATACTGATATTTTATAGATCAAACTATGATTTGAAAAAATAATAGGCAGTTTAATCAGTGACTAAAATAATCGTTAGTTGCAGCCCTATTGTAAATAGCTGACTCATGATGATGATTCTCGTAAGCTTGGAAGGCCAAAGGCGCAGAGGCATAGCAACGAGGATGCAGGTGATATACAATACTTAAGCAGCTGCAATTAGATTGTAATTATGAAAGTGAAAGTGCTATTCTACGTTCTGAGACATAAGTCATTAATCACATTTTGGGTGTGATTCCCAAGCTATTCCTGATTGAAAGCATTATTGTAATAAAAAATAATGCATATACTGCACATTACAACAGACAGTACCTGTCCCACTCATTGACTGTATATAAAGATGGACATCATGACAGCTCCCCAAAAGTGAAGCCAAAACATTTCGATCACCCCCTGGTGGCTGGCTGCAGTATAGGTCATAAATCCCACCACTTCCACCACTTTCTGTCATTTTAGTTGCCATTAGTCTTATCATGCTGATGTTTGTCCAAGTGCTCATTTTTCTGATAAGTTGGTTTTATCTAGTTATTTGATGATATAAAAAGGGGGTGTGACGTCATGATTGACAGCTGTGACAATCGCTCTTAAAACTCTGTCAGGCAGTGGGATGGCTGAGGGGGCATGTCCTGCAAACTGTCATCCCGCTGCCCGACTCTACTGAGCAGACTCTGACTCCAAATGACATCACACAAGCAAGATGGCAGCTCCCCGAAAGGAGGAACTTTGTCTTCACTTTTGCATAACGGTAGGAAGTGGAGACACGTTGTCCATATTTATATACAGTCAATGGTCCCCTTACAGGCATATTAAGCATTGAACTACATCTTGTTGGAAACAGAATGCTCACTATATTTATTTCACATTTAAGTCATATGGCTATCTAAGGACTTGTTCAGTAAGACTGAAAAATTTTCTGACTCATAAACGTATGTTTGTTTTTCAAAACATATTTTCAGGCATTTTAATATATTGTATTTTTAGATTCAGTGTAACTGAAAGGCAAGGTCCCAGCTGGAAGTTATCTAATTGCACTAGATGATCTTTCATGTACCTAAGCATTTAGACAGAAGTTAAGAAGTAGTAAAACAAAGGATGTGTCCTCCCCTAAAATGTCCAAACCAGTGTATTCTGCGATTACATGAAGTCTGCAAAAGGCCTTTGTAATGCAACCATATCAACTCATGTCCATGTTGAAACAAAGCTCATGTAAAACTTTGATCCATATTCCCCAACAGCACGATGCAGTAGCTCCATAAATGATGCCGTGCAGTTGTACAGTGAGTTGTAAATAAAAAATTGAGAAGATCAGGCACAGAAGGTTTATTGGGAGCCAAATGTCTGAAGGTTTTCTAAATGTATGATCTCCCAGATAATTGGATGTGCTGAATGCACTGAAACCACTTGCTTGATGTGCCGCAACCTTATCCTTAATTGTCTCCGCTCGTGGCAATTGCCTGCTGCAGAAATGGCTCGCCTTCATGCACACATTGCCCTCCGTAGATTGGACAGGCTTTTGTGCACCACTTAATTTTCAATCAGATCCGATCCTGGCTAAGTTGCCATGCAGTGCGAGGGGAAAATGGGGGTCACATGCTCTCCCCAGTGCTAATGAGAAGCTTCAGTCAACACATGGCTGTCATTTTTTATCCAGTCTTCCATAGCAGATAAGAGGCACAGAGAAGGTCTGGCTGACAAGGCCTGTCCATTTCCAACATAGAATCATCCAACTGAGACCAGAACCAATAGTGGCTAAACTTCTTTGCATATGGGTGTCAGTTCAAAAATAATCATTTCCTACATTTCTAAGTTTAAGCTTACCCAGGGGACTAATTGTCTGTCTATCAAATTAATAAGCAGAATCTTTTCAGTGATCATGAGATGGCCTTGACTTGTTTGCTGATAATATGTGGTCTCATTAAGACATCACTATGACATTTGAATAAAGTACTGTAGATAATGGTGCAATCTCATAGCTTTTGTAAAAAAAAAAAAAAAAACACCACGATAATCTCACTTTCCAAATAGTATGTTAAATGCATATTTGCATGCATTTATGCATAAATTCTAAATTGCTAGCAATATCATACAGTGCCAAAGAAAACCCTGAATATAATAAATTAATTATGTAAATATACTAATAGAAATGTCTTGGCATATCTCTAACACATTGTTTTCAGAGTATTTGCATTTCAAGATATTCTGTTTTTGATCAGGGGTAGCATGGTAGAAGAATGGAGGATTTTGCTTGAAGTTTAGATCAGCTAAGCAGATGTGTGTCTAAAATAGGATGACAGGCACATCACTAATTAAAACTATGTTTACACTGATTGTTCACCACCAATTGCTATTGGTTGATAAATGATTGAAATAGACCATCGGTGACCGGCTGATAGCCATTTCATTAGCTTCTTTATATCTAAAAATACAGAGAGTATGAGCCAATTTGTGGCAGTCAGCAGAGCGTTAGTAGCACAGGCATGTCATCCATCTGGCATTGACAGTTCATTTATAGCACCGTGTTTTGAATTTAACAGCCTATTGTCATAGATTACAGCCAGTTTAAAATATTGGACAGAAGGAAGACCTTATGCTCTGCAATGACAAGCTTTTCATGCACTGCCAGTGGCAATAACTGAGTGAGTGCCACAGCATTAAAGGACGGGTTCACAAGTTTTAAGTCTTTCTTAAAACAATAGTTAGGAGCCCAAATGAAATATTGAAATAGGGTTTTTCTTTCCATAATCATTCCTCCTGTTCATACTGACCATTAGAAGATGCCTTCATTATGTACTTACAATGTAAGTGATGGGGGCCAAAATCCACAGTCCTCCTTCTGTGCAAAAATGCATTTAACAGTTTATCTGAAGCTAATATGAAGCTTTAGCCATATAAATGAGTCAAATCAAGAAGATATCTTTCATCCTTACAGTCTTTTTAGTGTCAAAGTCCCTCTTTTTGTTACGATACTTCCACCGCAGCTCAACAGGGAAACACTATCTGAGGAAACACAAAGAGGGAATATTATGCTAAAAAGACTGTAAATGTGTGATATGACTAACTCAGACTACTGAAGCCCCATATAAGCTTCAGGAAAATTTTTAAATGCATTTTTGCACAAAAAGACTGTGTGGACACACTGTGAATTTTGGCCCCCTTGAAAGTGCATTTGAGAACAGGAGGAATGATTAAAGCGAGGAAAACCTCTTTCAGTGTTCATATGGGCACCTTATTGTTGTTTTAAGACTTGAAAAATTGTGAACCTATCCTTTGAATTGAATGTTTGGATAAAACTTAACATTCTAGAGATCTTTACATTGCAAAATTGCTTTGGAAAGATAAACCTTGATCAGCCATATAAACCTAATAAAATACTTTTGAATATATTCCACCCAGTGTTGTGGTTAACAGATTGAGGACTCAACCTACTTGCAAAGAAATTACAATCTTTGTATTGACAGATTCAGATTAAAAAATCTTGCTCGAGCTCATGTGTCCGCAAGGGTTAGACAACCCTCTTAATTTTCTAAGGACAGAAAATGTTTAGAAAGTTTATTGTGCATCTGGTTTCAGATTGGCAACAACATGCACATAGTGATTTACTATCATGCTGATTGGCTGATGGCAGTCATATTTGAAAAAAAAAAACCTAAATCCTATATTTATATATATATTTCATGGAAGACAGACTTATGACCATTGCGACAGGAACATTCAAATTTATAATTTTGGTCCCACTATGTTCTGGGGACAGTGTTGTCATGCTGTTTTTGTAGTGTTTTCCTGTTTTATTAATATTTCAAAATTACAAATAGACTGTCAAAAATATATATATATTTTTGCTTTAGCACCACTTATAGGTGGAATGCGGTCAAATTTTTCAGGATCACACGGGCATGTATAATCTAAATTTGGTTAAATCTGTACAATGAATTCAAGAGCAATATCAATTTATGTGAAATAATTTACCAACCAGTTATGGTTCAACATATCAAAACACACACAATAAAAAAATATAACTGTAAAAATATTCCATCTACACAATTCATCCTATCTCCAAATTCTATGGAGATTGGATTGAAATGTGTAGAAGGGTTCATCCAAGTAATCTGGAAAAATAAACTGCTTCTAATCAGTGGTGTAACGGAGCGTAGTTGATCGGTGATCCGTACAGATCGCCTCCCGTGGTTTGGCATGTACATGAACTGCAAATTAACTGCAAAATTTAATGTCTCATTGGAGACAAAGTAAACAAACTGCTGTAAGTACAAGTCATGGACAGACAGCGTGTTGCTAAGAGGGATTTTGAAAAGTAATGACCAAACCAGCATCTAACAGGTCTGAAGTGACATCTGCAGGTATGTTTACATGCTGTTTAATGTGGTGCGGCTGAGCAGCTAATTAGCTATCTAGCTGCTAACTGACGTTAGCGGTTCACTTTTCCCTGGTTAATGTTTATTTGGTGGCTCATTCAGCAAGCTGCAGGACAAGACGTGTGTTCATGTTTGTAAGTTATCATCAAGTTTTGATGATATGGACACAAGTTATTGTTTCTTTCACTACCATGTTTAAGGGAAGAAGGTATCATGCCTCATATTGCACTTTAACTTAACAATTGAGTATTGAATATTTTGTATATTTTAAGATTTTATTTAAACACTGGATATCTTAAATGTTGTTTTCATTTAAACCCATGGGCAAAAGTTCCTTGCTTTAAGTGTTTTAAGAATAAATGGAAAGCAGAGTTATTTTTGTCTCCCTATTTTTTTTTTTTTGCTGGTTCGAAAAATGATCCGATCCATGACTCAAAACCGTGATATGATCCAAACCGTGAGATTTGTGATCCGTTGCACCCCTACTTCTAAGCATCACAGTTCACCAATTATGAGCCAGAACATAACTTGCCTGACAAAATGGCAGTATTGTTATTGTTCCAGATCCAAACTAAAAACTAATCTCTTGCTCCGTGGCCCATGGCCTGTTTTTTCATCAAATTTAATTGAAATATGTTCAGTAGATGTCCTAGTAACTAACTCAAGCAAACAGAGAGAAAATGGTACCGAAAACATTACTTCCTTGGCAGAGGTTACCAATATTAAACTGAAGGAAATTCATTATTATGCTGTGATAATGAGTATATATCTCCATATTGCTAGGTAAATGGAACCCATTACCTGGAGGACAAATAATCAAGTGACACATTTAACATACCATTGAGGGTACATTCCATTTTACCCACTAATAACCCTTGAATCATAATTACATCTGGATTAGGTTGTAAGCTCTATTACATTTGCTCAATTATCCATTTCCTCTGATTGCCACAGTGCCTTTTGTAGTTGCATCAAAGAACAAATTATCTGTAGCTGTGTGATATCCAGGTAGTCCCTCTGTTTTCCTATGTTAAGATTTAACTAAACTGTAAACAACATTTCAAAATGTGTGATTTTATTCTTGAATATTTGAAAGTGCTAAGAAGAAAACAATGCCTTCAGCAGAGATTACTAATCACTTCAACAGGTTCCCGTGTCCTTTCCCTAGAGCTCTCTTCCAATGAGAAATTGATTACATATCAGTCACAGTAAAAAGAAAAACTGTCTGGACTGTGCGAGGGATGAGATGAGAGAAAAAAGGTGGGCTGGTGTTTTTTTATTCCTTCTTTTGGCTCCTGTTGATCTGATATTGATTGTCTGACATTGGTCAAATATCCCACTCTGCATTGCAGATAGATGCTGATTGGGTGTAGATGGGGTGGGAAGGGGTAGTCTGACAGGACAGGGCACATGAGAGAGTGTGATTAGGACTGTTACCCACCAGGGATGTATCATTGATCTGAATGCCTTTTTCTGTGATTGGAATGAAACAGATGGTTTGATTGTCAACACTGGCCTACCTACACACAGGCTGCTCTTAACGTATGCCAAGTCGTGCGGCTGCTGTTATAAGATGGTTTGTATGTTGGCATTTGTGTGGTGTAGGGAATTGTTGTAAAAGCTTGTACATGTTTCCCTCCTGCAGCTTAGCTTTGTTCATCCCTGAATTGAGCATTTCAGTGGTGGAAGAACGCATACTCGGTAAGAGGGATGTGCTGTTTGTTTTTGTTTGTTTTGGCTTTACAATCTGAGGATGTTTCCCCCAAAACTCTCTGTAAGGAGGACCACAGAGAGTTTCTTATGCAACAGTATATAGATCCAAAGCCATTCTCAGTCTTCTATGAAGTTACTTTTCAAAGTTAACAAGTGAGCTGAGAAACCCTGTCGAATCAATGCAGAGACTCAGTCAATTGTTCATAATTGTTATGAATATGCTGTTCGTGAGCAGTTTGTAACTATTCCCCTTCGCCCTGAATGGATAGATGCAGTCAGGAGCTGGTACTCCACTGATGTCTAGCTTTAGACAAGGCTACTTTCCCTTTACAAAAGGGGAAGTAGCCTCGTTTCCATGGACTATATTGGTGTATTTATACAATCAGTGGGAGAGAGCAGTCAACCTTCTCTGGGGAAATATGAGCACTACGGCACTTCCACCTGCTCCTGCCTCTAAGCTGAACTGTGCATTTCAGAGAGAGCTATATGACTGGTTTCAGATTGTGTCCTTTGTTCTTTATGTTGCATTCACTCTGCAATGTTATACGTTACTGTATTTGTCAATATTTCATGCCATTAGTTCTTGTATATTCTCGGGAGTGTCTTGTGAAGCTACATGGTATCTAAGGTGTTCTGTTGCACAGGTATGTGCTCTCATTGGCTTGTATTTTGACATTAAATATTTAGATGTGCAGTACATGCACATGCGCAGGGTACATGTGCATCTAATTCAGAATGGTAATTGTTTTGCAGTGAACATTAGAGATACCCCACCTAATTACAACACCACTTTTCATGTTTTTCCCTGTATACTACTCCCACATGGATTCATCAACATCATTATTTTCTCTATGACAAGATAAAAATGCAGATGCCAAAACCCAGAGTGGATCCCCTATTACTATGAACAGTTTAACCAGCAAGAACCATGTGCTGTTCAACAAGGGTGAATTATAATGCATAGTCTTATGTCAGGAAAAAAAAAACTGTTATCTGATTTCTTAGAAATAGTTCGACATTCTGGGAAAATACTGAGAGGACTGATACCTCACTCTCATATTTGTCTGTTGGATATGAAACTACAGCCGGTATTCTGTTAGCTTAGCTTAGCATAAAGACTGGAAACAGGAGTAAACACCTAGCCCGGCTCAGTCCGAACAAAAACAAATACGCTTTTACCAACACCTTTAAAGCTCAGTCAACACAACAGTTAGCTATTTTACTGGGACTTATGTGCCAAACTATTCCTTGGCTATGAACAGCAACTTCCTGGAGTCTCTGCTGTTTGCCTGGCAACCACTTAATTACTGAGCTTTAGAGGTTCTCGTAACAGATTTTGTTTCCTACAGACAGAACAAGGCTTGCTGTTTCAGCTCCTTGTGCTAAACTAAACTAATCTGCTGTTGTTTGTAGCTTGATAGCCAGATACGTATGAGAGTGGTTTCAATCTTCTTGCCATTTTGTGAAATAACATATTTGCGTTTTGGTGGAGAACTATTTCTTTAAGCCCACAGTCCCTCAAGTAAAATCAACAAAAGCCACTGCCTCTCAGAGCCAATCCTATATTTTGGGTGTTGTTTCTGCCAAATCTGCAAAATACGACATAGTCAACAATTTATGTGTTTTTCTTTGTTTCTGTCAACAAGCCAAAATGGAGACCTTCACTACTTTACCAACCAAGTAGCAGAAGATTAGAAGAGAACTTCCAAATGATGTTTGTCATCTGCCACAGAGGATGGTGGAGTAGGCAGGCTTAGCAGGCAGCATTTAGCTGGTGGTAATTTTCCACCCTGCTCAAGTCTCTTGCTAACAGATATTTTTGTTATTTCACTTTTTCTAAGTTGAAAAAGTCTTCTTAATTTACTTTAATTTCCTCATTCCTGTAGGTCATAAGTAACCTAAATACAGTCCTATGTGGTTCAACGGGTCGGGCATAGCACCAACACTGCCCAGGGCTAAGCATTGTGTCCCATGGGGGTACCTATAGTAAAACTGCATAGATGAAAGCATCCCTGATATCATATTCAGTACATTATGTAGGTCATTTTCCTTCACTCCAGTAAAAATATACCACCAGAAAAGAGTGAACAGCTTATGGATAACCTTACATGTTGTCAAAATCGCAAACACTTTTTTAGCGAGCATCCTGGTGCAGAAATTACATTCAGACATAATTTTGCAGAAACTTGCTTCTAATGTACATACTGTGGGTGTATTAAATTACATTTTTATCTTAACATTTTTAGTGCCCATCACAGTGGGAATCACTCAATTAAATCAAATCCCACAGGGCACAGAGACCTCACTTAAAGTACATCACAAAGGGTACGATGCAAGACATACAACATCCAGTGGACCACACACATCTTTCATTAGAAAATGTTCATATGGGTTCTTACCTTTGTAGAAGCACTCCTCACTGTGCATGATGGTAATCCTGTGTCCTCTAAGACAAGAGGCCCGGTGGAGCTCACAATGGTTCTGGTACAGCTTCCCATCTGAACCACACACGGGTTTATAGTGCGGTTTACAGTGATCCAAGCACTTACACTCCCCTTGGCCAGTCTCATGGTTGACCACACAGTGACGCCCCAAGCCACAGTACTTATGTTCACATGGACCTGGATAGCCATTGTGCCCCATAAAACCTGAGCAAATGCACAGAAAAAAAGAAAAGACAGGTTACTTTTTTTGTCTGACCACAATCTCGATCTATATGTGTATCTGCCAAAACAGATGGTAAGCCTGGGTTTAAGCTCCTGTCAGAGCCTGGATCTCATTTAGGCTTATTTAATGTCAGCCCTCTCCACCCTCAGGAATTCACCATCAATACTGGATTTTCTTGGCTGGATCACAGAGGCCAGCACTATTAACGCGGAAATCTGTGAATGAGTGTTGAAGTCACACCACTGGTCGTCCAATGGTGTAACTTCATCAGTCACCGCGGCTGAGTGTCGCCTCTTCTTGTATCCGTTGTTTCAAATGAAAAGCCATCTAGCATTACATACACAGTCCAGCCATACACTAGGTTTTGACCTAGTCTTATTCTCAACTCACAAAGTGTCAGTCAAATCCATAAATTCACAACAAAGTTCACAGTAAAGTGCCTTGAGTGGGAGTGATTAAAAAAGTCAGTTAATTTCAACCCAAAATGAAACACAAAACAAAACATCCCCTGTTCTGTCATTTCATATCTGCATGTGCAGAGACAATGCTGTAAGTATATTTTAATCAAATTACTCTGAAATTAACTAAGCTGTTTTATTGTTACAATTTGCACTAGAGAGAAACTGTCACAAACATAACAGTGTAAGAAAGAGACGGACAGTAATTTACAAAGATTCTGTCTGTATGCTTGCATGTTGACATGATAAAAACTATGTTTATGCAAAAAAGCAGAATATAAATAGAAGTATAAATACCAATGTAAATATAAATATAAATTTGAGTGTAAATGAACTATGTGTGTGTATTAACAGGATATACTTATATGTGCAGTTAATAAAAAAAATAAAATCTATATACATCTACACAGTGCAGGATAAACAAAAACAGCGTACACAATATGAACTTGAATGAGATATGCAGGTGAAGTGGAGTTGGTATGTTTATATATATAAAATAATAATAATAATAATAATAGAAATAATATAACCTTGCCCTCTTTCACTGTGTTTTTCATGGTTTATGTCATATGAACAATAGATGCACTGCCTGACAAAAGCCTGATTTTATTTAAAGTATGCTAGTGGTTTTATTAATGTTATTCATTTGCAGAAAACAGCCATACAATCATAAAGTCTATAACACAACATAACAGCTGGGGAGCAAAGCATCTAGAGGATGATACATACAGAGTTAGCATTATTCGATGAGCAGAGCAGAGGTTCATAAGCAAAAAAAAAAATGATCAAAAGATAAGAATTAAAAAAAAATGCTACACAAAATTAAGCTTATATTTTTCAGATTTCTCTCCAATCCTTGATTTTTCCCTTGAGCAATATTGGATTATTTTAAGGCTGCAACAAATGATCTAATCTGGCAATATTTTTTTTCAATTTCTCGATTCATTTCTTTGTTAATGAAATGTCAGAAAATTACATTGCACCCTCAGAAAACAACAAGCAGTGGGCATGTATGTTAAGTTATAGTGTACTGAGCTCTCTCTTCCACAATAGAACAATATCCAGAACAATTTCCTAAAATCCAAGTTGACGTTAACAAATGTCTTTTTTTTGTCCAATCAATACTCCAGAATGCAGAAAGTCTCATTTACTATGATATATGACAAAGAAAAGGAGCAACTCCTCACAATTTAGAAGATGACACTAGTGAATAATTGGCTGGAAAAATGATTAGGAGATTAATAAAGTAGTTGCCGATTAATTTTCATTCAGTCAATAATTTTACCTCTTCAGACATCTAAAAATCATTCAATCAACACAATCTGAGAAAATCTTTAGCTCAAAGTCTTCGGTTGAATTGCTCACAGCTCATCAACAAGCTGTGAAAAGGGGTCACAACTAGCCATTACTTCATTTTAAATTCATTTTCAAATGCCAAAAAGGTTGGAAAACACTGTTAAAGAGTCCATTTATACCCTCCAATGCCCAGTGTGACTTCATGTGGCACAACACTCCACAGATGACTAGAGAAGAGGGAGGAGTTCAGGTTTTGCAGTACCCCATACTTTCTTACACAAAGTGACCCTCATAATGACCAAGGCTAAAACATCATTGAGTATTAATTTGATCCAAGCGCTGAGGAGTTGAGGGATTGAAATGAAATGAAAAGCAAATTAAATGTAGGGAAAATGTCCTTGAGCAAGACACTTATTCCCTGTAGGCTTCAGGGGTACAGTTCTACAGCAAAACCTGAACTCTGACCACTGTATGGAGGAGGCAAGCAAGAGGAGAATTTCCCTATAGGGATTAGAGGAAAAGCAGGAAAAAAGGCAATAACAAAGCCAAATATTACAGCTTGTATGGTGTTAATACAACATGAGAGGAGAGGTAGTGCACAAATTCTGGTATCTACTGCAGGACTGTGTGGATGATGGCTTCATTTACAAAAAGTTTCATAAGAACAATATTTTGCTTCAAGAAATGATTAGTGAAATTTCCTCGGGGGGGACAGGATTCTGTCGTGGTCTGCCATTTCAACCTGTATGAACACTAACAAGTCTTGACAGGCCACATATCAGTCTGTACAGTATTCCATGAACCACATCAAATATATCAGCTTTCTAATAGCAGCTTGCTCACTCTTAGATTGCCCTTTGGAATAGTCCTCAAGGGGTGGAGGAGTATGATGAGCAGTAAAAAAAGGGGAAAAAAAAAATTTCACAACCATCAGAGCGAATTCCTCTCAAGGCTGCACTGTTACACAAAGTTATAGACACAAGGGACGACTGGCAGTGACTACACAAAATGATTATAGGCTTGTCCACTGCTTACTCTATTTGTGAAAAGGTCACTGTATTTAGAAGTGTTAGTGTGCTGTTCTTTAGAAAGCTACCAAACTAATGAGATTACAATGAAAACATATCTTTTGTTTTTTAATTAAAAGACAAGCTGTACATTTTAATGGATACAATGAAAGCTAAAATGTACTGACCACAACCTCACTCCAGCACAGTGGTTAATGAATGAATGCTCTAACAGACTCTGCAGCGCCATAGCAAACATCCTCATGAACCAGTCTTGTGATAACACACTCTGTTCATATTATGTAAGCAACATACATTTTATTATAATGAAAGGAACACAGAAGACAGAAGTCTAGAAACAATCAACAACACTGTAAGAAATCAGGGTGACATTCGGCCTTTTGGCTTGGCTTAAATCCCACTGTTAAGTTTTCATTCAGCAATTTTTTATTTAACCATGTCCACAGCCTTAGCTTACATCTACATTAACCGACGTTTTTGATATTGTTAATATTAAATCATTAAATTCTCATGTGATTTGAGGGTAGTTTCTCATAGCCCCAAAACCATGGAGCATTATCATTTAACTTTACAGCTGAACTGAGCCTTTCAGACTCCTTTGGCTCACCTTTTTGGTTATACATTTTTGTGTACAACCTGCTCATTTAGTTTAAGCTGTTTCCAGCAAGAAAAGGTCTGAAAAACACACTATGCTCTTCTAACTACCCAGCTACCCAATAAATGGCAGGGTTACTTACCAACTACCTCAAGAATCTAAACGTTAATCAGTTGGTCAGAAACATGATGATAATGTTACTCCATGTCTGCTAAATGTGTAAGTAGGCAATGGTTTGCCTGCACTTCAGCCATATTACAACTTAGTAAGCTGGTGCTATGAAGGTGGCTATGTATACATCAGCTTGTTTTGATTTCTTTCTGTCACCTACTGCTCAAAAATTGGTTAATAGTAACTGAATTAATAATGCCATTTCCTAAACCACATTAGCAAAATTCTTCATATGATGAATATGAAAATGATGGCTTAAATCTGTGATCTTTTCATTCATATCATTCTTTCAGGAATTTAACCAGAAGGCTCAGAGGTCACTGTGTCATTGTAACTCATAACTTTAAGTTACCTTACTTCTAATATATAAGAAGGTAACATGGTCTGGGTTAAATATTTTATCCAGTCAATGTTGGCTTGAAGCGTGAGATAGGATGTGAACCCTTCTCTCTGGTGTTCAAATCATCTTCTTTGCACACTTGGCAATCCGCATCAAAGTCCTCCTTCACTGCCAAATAATGTCACAATACAGCACTTGCATTGGAACAAAACATTGCCACTGATCATATTCCATGTGGAATTGCAAAAACATTAGCAGAAACAAATTAGTTGCATGATCATAATCATTTGTAGAAGAACATCTTACATAGCATACAGACTGGGATCCCTTAACTTCACTCTCACACTGCACACAGTCTATGTTTCACTACTGACCAATAAATATTGACTAGAGGGTGGAACTTCACTGCATTAATTACAATCTATAATGCATTTGGCTTTGAGCGGCATGGTTTCTTGATATATAAACTTACACAAAAAGAAAGATGTACACCCAGTGTTCACAGATAGTCTAAGCAGATGGTTATATTAATTCACTGCTTCTGAGCTCAAATTTATTATGTCTGCATTCAAAACCAAATTCCAAACAATCAGCACTTGTTACTTTTGCACTGTCTCTTTCTGCAGAACCTTGTGTAATCCTGTTACCAGCTAAAAGCCACATAAATACAGGGTTTGGTTTTAGGTAAAAATCAATATGACTGCAAGTATTTAAAGACAATGACACTAAATACTTAAAATACAGTATAATTTGAAAGCTTCCTGGGCACCACTGAGAAATCATTAAATCCTGACAATTCACTTTTGACAGCTGTAGTTTTCTATTAAAATGTATTCAATAGTGTCTGAAGCTCAGTTTTGCAGTTGGGTGTCAGGGTAAACAAACAGACTTAAAGTGTTAAGCTGCATTCTCATCCCTAACATCTCCCCACACACAGTCCTGCATTATCCTCTAGCCGTCACAGAGGATTTAGACGAGATACAAGTGTGTACACTGTGACCTGATTGGAGACAGTCAATTTGCTAGTTTATTAATTCCCTGCGGTGCCCTGGCACAATGATTATTCAGTGAATTTGTGTCACACAGCCAGGCATCCTCTGCCACCAGCAGGGTCAGCGAAGGGCGCAGTCATTTGTTATCAGTATGCACACCCAACAGTCTGGTCATCAGCTGACATCAGAGACAAATGAGGAATTGCGCACAGCCATTCATTTATTGATGACCTGTTTCTTTTTCTGAGTGTGGACAGAAATACATGATGCTCTGTGTTCAGTGTGAACCTGAGGCTTGTTATGAGAATTTTTAACTGAATTCGTGCACCTAAAAACATGTACTGGGACACTAGATCATGGTAAGGGTGGAGGCGATGTTATTTTGTGTCTTGCTCAAGGACTGCAAAATAGAGGTATGCTGTGAATGTGGTTGGTGGGTTTGCAATCTACTGAGCTCATTTGCTGTTTATTTTATTACAAGAAGTGATAAAAAATGATATATTACAGTATGACATTTTCTGATTGTTTTTTCTGATACAATATGGTATGTGATATTATGGTGTGATGTTGTGTAATTCTGTTCTGTACAAGGGACAAGACTTTCCAAAGTAGATTAATAATATCCTTTAAAGAAATTGGAAATTGTTAGATACATTTTAAAAAGATAAACTTTTTTTCCCCAGGTTGGAGGAAGTCCAGGGCATTGCAGCAACACAAGGATTAAAAAATAATAATAATGAATAACCAGACTACTTGTATATGAAAAGGGTCGCTCATAGTGATGAACCCATAGAGAATTATCACCCGACTCTGCAGTTCCCCTCAGGTCTACAAAGCTTTATGTGTCTTTAAGCTGATAGTTCGGTTTTCTGGCTCAAAACTTTATTGTATTGGTTAACTGTCATTGCTCTCAGTGTTGTGTTCAGCCATAACAGGCAATGGTTTTCAGTGAAAAAGCTCTAAAAACTACACTAAACAGCAGACAAAGTTAGCGTCTATCTGGTGAAGATAATGGGACATTTACCAGCTAAAGAGCCAGATATTTCCCCCAGGAGTTAGTAAATACCAAAAACAGACCTAAAAAAAATTTGGATCTAGTAATTTATAAATGGCCTATTCTTCTTGAATAAAGTTATAATAAGACAAGATAAGAATATATAAATACAAATTATAATTTACATTACCGCTGCAAATTCTTCATTTTTAAGATCTATGATAATAATAAAAAAAAAAATCTTTATACTGGCTCAGTTTTGAAGTTGATAAAGCCGATCACTAAAGTATCTTAATCAGAAAAAAAAAAAAAATCAGAGAACAGCCTTAGATGCAAAGAAAATTCCTCAGAATTATCATTAAAAATGGAGTAGACAGAAAATGCGTCCTGTTCAGTTAAAATGTTAACCTTTAGTCAGAGCATGTAGGCAACACCAAGGTCCCGACATATGCAACTCCAGTGTGCATCATTTGAAGGGCATCATCCCTTGATGCATGCATAATGAGGTGAACACTGTAGGATAACAGATGTACTTGGACATGGCCGACATAATCAGATTGTCATTGCAGATGGATCAAAGCTTCACTATCACAGCAAAAGACAAGCCTGAAAAAAACCCAAAGTGGTATAATGGAAACTGCCTTCACAAATGGGTAACATCCTGATCTCTTTGTAAAGCATTTCGGCAGCCTTCTAACATCTCTAGTGCATCTCAAGTTGAATCTAAATGCTACTATCTATTTAAGCAATATGTCCCAATGTTTTGAAGCACATTCACTCTTGGACATGCAACTCTTTTTCAACAGTCTATACTGCATTTCCTATTTCTGGCATGCTTTTTTCTTCTCTTCCTAAACTAAGAGTTTCCGTCTTGTACCCATCTGATGTTTTCCATTACAGCAGCTCAGGGTCCTGAGGGAGAGAGCAGAGTGTGGTAAACAACAGTCAGAGGCTCTAAGCTCACTCGGTGCACTGAGTTAAACTGGCCCACTAGGCCCATGAACAAGAACAAGGGGATGCAAATCTGAATAAACAACTACTAAAACAATACTAAAACTTTACATGGCACATAAACAATGTCACATTCTCTAACACCAGCTGACACTTTGCTCAATTAAGTTCTTTGAAAGTCTTGGCAGATGTTGAGCAAGTACAAAAGACTTGGTGGAGAGCAGCAGATACTGGAACATACAAGAATCTACAGTAGCAGCAGCAGCTAAGAGTATTTTTAGCCAACCTGTTGTCATGCAAAAAGTAAAGGGAAAAAATAATGTATTTATGGATAAAGGTCTGACATCATTGAATTTGCCATTACCCAGAGTTTTCTCCCTGAGGACTGGCTGGCAGCAAGAAAGGCCGCACCAGGCGTGAAGGGGCTAGTTACCTATTCAACATGTCCTTAAAGCACCTGCTACATGGACTCCCTAAATCAACTACAAGCAGAACAGGAACGAAACAGCCTGGAATGAATGAAATACCAAGCAGAAACACACCAGAGGAACGCTAGAAAATCCAAAGCCAAGTGGCCAAAAGCCACAAGGATGCATGGAGACGCCTCAACCAAAGGTTGCACATCACCCTCCAGAACACACTAAGAGGGAGCACAACCTCCAAACTGAACATCTTCAGTCACATCATCTACAAGGAAGGCAAAGAGAGATTTGGAGACACTGCAGACCACCAAGTAGAAGCTGGAGGAATACATCAAAGACCAGCTCAGTGACAGCCAAAGGGAAAGGTCCCTCGGATCAGCAGGGCATGTACCTCACCCACCAGAGCCCTCCTCCCTGTTTGATACCACTCCCCCCAAATGGTCTGAAGTCAAACAGGTGGTAGAGTGAGAGCTGCATCAGCACCCAGACCAAACGGTGTACCCTATAGGGTATACAACTGCCTCAGGAAGCTTTTGTGGAAGCTGATGGGTGTTGCCTGGAAAACCCAGTCCATCCCATCAGCATTAAACTGAACTGTCACAACCTTCATCCCAAAGGAGAAAGTCTCCCACAACATCAGTCAATTCAGAGGCATCGCCATGCTAAATGTGGAAGGGAGGATATTCTTTTTGGTGGTGTCAAAGTGCACGACCAGCTACCTCCTGGCAAACAACTACATTGATACCAATTGTCAGAAGGCGGGCATTCCAGGAAATCCTGAGTGCGTGGAGCACTTGGCCATGATTTGGGAACAAATCCAGACAGCCAACTGCAACAAATCAGATCTCCATGTAATCTGGTTGGAACAAATGCCTACGAGTCTGTTCCCCACCAGCTCATCACTTTCACTCTCAACTTCCATATGAGCAAGATTGACCAAAGCTTCCTACCAGGGAAATTCAAGGTCTGGTGTTACCAGTTCACCTTAAACCAACATCTGATTTCACCCCTGAAGTTGTGTGACATCATCTCAACAACAACGCTGAAGATGCACTCAAAAGCAAACAGCTACATCCATAAATGGCTGGGCCTTTCTCGATGTCTTTCCAACACAGCACTGTTTGGGAGAAACACTCTGAAACTTCCATTGAAATCTATTAGCTTGGGCTACAAACAGAAGAAGGTGAGGCTTGTGTTCAAGCTGAGCGACTCAACTGACCTGTCTTTCCAAAACATAAAGGCCAAAGTTCATACAGGATACAAGTGGAATGTGATGCAGACAGTACAGCCAGATATCATGCTCCAGTCCACCTCTACTAGGACAGTCATTATAGCTGAATTGACTATTCCACAGTCAGAGAGAATAGAGGCTGCCTTCGAGAGAGAGAAGGTAAGTACACAGAGCAGGCAGCTGAATGCTCACAAGCAGGGTGGAGGGTGTTCACCTATCTAGTAGACGTTGGTTGCAGAGGCCACACTGGAACATCCACCCAGCAGTTCCTGAAGTCTCTTGGGATAACAGGCTCTGAGCTGAGGAAGGCTCTCAAAGACTTGGTGGAGGAGGCAGAACAAGGTAGCCTCTGGCTCTGGCTCTGGAGGAAGGACAAGGCTTAGGCAAAGACAGGATCCTAGGGCTGGCTGCAAGGGGCAGTAGGGAGACATCCCTGCCACTGCTCCACCATCTTGAGATGTTCTGAGATTAAAGGAGCAAACATCAGTGAAGGGTGGCTCCTGGCTGATGGCCCTGCAGTCGGCACCATGGCATCATTGGAGGTGTGACAGACAGAAATGCCTAGCAGGTGGACTGTGCTTACATCTGACCATCATAAGTGTCTCATGAACAGTGAGCTCCTGTATGTCACCAATTTGGTGACAATGAATTATCTTTTATGGAGGAACAAGTTTAATAGCCCAAAGTATGATTCATTTTCAGTCAGCTAGATTTATAGGCATGCACAGTCTTATGGATTGTATTTTATATTTTAGGTTCTTATACTTGCAATAGGTGAACAAATAGTGGTTCAGTTTTTCTTAGGGACACTTTGACAAACCTGTGACCATAGGACAGCTTTTTTAAATAAGTGGATATTCTACTATGAACGGCCTGTCATAAAAATACAGAAAATTTCAGTTCATAACTTAAAACTCTTTCTATAGGACATACTGTAGAGCAGTGGTTAGACTGTAGATGGTAAACAGAGCGCAAATAAATGCTCAAACATCTCAGCTCTCGACACAGAGACAAAGATACTCAGCTAATGGCTTAACGGACAGGTTTTGGATGTTTTTTGGAAGACAGATATCCATCAATGTCCATGTGCATTCACTGTGGTTTTACAGACCTGCAGGTTGTTCTCTCATTCAACAGCAGCAGCTTTTTTTCCTGTAGCCTTTTTTGGGTTTTATTTGTTTGTTTTTCCTTTTCGGCTACATCTTCAATATAAGCTCATTTTAGAAAATGAAAGAAATACATATAACATATTAACTTTTTTAATTGTATTCATTGTTTATTTTTAGCAAAATTATTTATCTATGCCATGACAGAAAATTTCCTTTGAAGGCGCGTTGTGGTCTAAAAAAGTTTGGGAACCATTGCTGTAGAGTTTGTTAACTGTCCCTTTCTCCCTTTAATTTATTTAAAAAAGACAAATAATTCATTCTGTTTTGTTTGACTCTGTGTAATTATCCTTGGGGTATCAATGCAAAGCTGTGCCCAAAAAAAACTGCTCTGCCAAAGGATGCACTCAACCAAAAATATTAAGCTTGAAGCAATTTCTCTGACTTCCACATTTTACTTTGTGAGGAAGGTTGGGAGTTTACTCAAATAGCTACTGCCACGTTTGAAACTATATAGTTCCTGTGTCTAATGGAAAATAAACTAAGATTAAGTGTTTTCCATGTATAGAAGTGTAAATGTACATAATTATCGCTGTTTTTCACACTTCAGTGTCAATTTCGAAAGTTTCTCTGTTTTGAGACATGGAAACGTAGGAAGAAGAGTATTCTTGGCAAAGCTCCTCATCTGCTTAAAAATTGTTGTCTAGTGATAATAAGTGTCAGAAAGGCAAGCAAGTTGTAGCTGTTATCTTCGACTTTTCACATATCAAGTCAAAGACTCATTCTATTTTCGCCCCCAAGGTTAGACTGGCTGAAAGACTGGTATCCATCATACAGAGGTGTTGTGTTATCACCTACTGAAATGCACTTCCTCTACTTCCTCACTGTATGATAATTGCAGCACTGTGACAACACTTTTACTCCTGGTGGCATAAACAACTCATGAACATTTTATGAGAAGCTATTTGAGGCATAAGAGCTTTTTCAACCCTTTGGAGCCTAGTAACGCACTATGTTTAAAACATTGATGACTTCCCTTCCACCTCAATGAGTCTGCTCCATAGTCCTTCCTCTGAAATGCAAAGCACCAGTGAAGTGAAGGTGGGGGTGTTCACACTTTCTTTTTAGTCAATCACAACTCAACATGTGACTACAGAAAAACATATGAAATTATTTTGAACTTGAAAGTTGTGGCATAATTGAACTGGATATTGTTTTGCTTGTAATTTGTGTTGCAATGTTTTTTCTTTTGCCATTTTAGTTTTGTTTGTATTCATTGTTCTGTTATCTCTTGTTATATGCCAAATAAGTACTTAATATTTATTTATTCATACTTACTATATCAAAATCCTTTTTCTTCTCTCCTCCTGTAAAAAGTTTGATGACTCACTTTGAACTCAGTGGCGTGTACAAAAATGTATCCAACCAAATGTGATTTTTGGTGACTAGCTATACACACCCATTATATAAATCCAAATTTGACTGCATGGGTGTAATAGTCATAGTGGTAGTAGCAAGCAGAGCAATACCTTAAGGGGATATCAGATATCAGAGGGCAAAAACTTTGTTCGTCTTATCCACAAGAATGTCTAATTTGGGTCTAATTTATTCATCTCCCACATCCTCCTCCTCCTTATCTAACAACATGGCTGATGGAGGTGTGTGTGGAGGCCAACAGTCCTCTGCTGCTCCATATCACATTGAATTTGCTTAACCTAGCCCACCTTTTAGCGGCCCAATCAAATCTGAGAGATTTGAGTTGACTGATTAATTTAAATGATTTAATTGTACACCATCCACATATTCTGATTCAATGGGAAATGTGTCACAGTACAGAAGCTAAAGACACTAACTTCTGTTTCACGGTGACTTTAATGAAATCAAATCTAGTCTGAATATACTTTAACAGAGGACAAATCCTTGGTATCACTAATAAAAGGAAGGTCCATCCCTTTGAAAGCTGAGCTCTGCAACCTGCTGTTCTGAAACCTTGCCAGCCTTACTCTGCATCTCTACTTTTCCAACTATAAAATATATAACACTCCCAGTGAAGAGAAAGTGTTGAACGTGTGCATTCACATTTTAGACACTTAACTGTTATATGGGATGACTGAACAGCAAAAATGCAATTTTTTCTTGATCAGTAAAAGCGGCTAGAGTAAAAAGTGTAAGGGTCAAAGGCACTACAGTATGTGCTGACAGGAGCAGCAGTAAAACATTTCAGTGTGCCTTAAATTATCATGCACAATGGAAAGGTGTCTGACAGTGATGCACAGAAAGCATATAAGTTTACAGCATGGCTTGTTAACTGGTATTCTAACAAAATGTATCACTCTGTTATTCACATTTTATATGATAGTTTACTGATATTTTTATGAGCTGGAAACACCATTAAATCCTCAATATACACAAGAGTGATACTGCCCCCATTTTGAGTGATACCCCTCCACCTTACCAAGTAGCCTATATGATAATTGTTCTAGGGAGGCCAGCTGACCAAGAGAAGTGTGCCACAAAGATGGTACTGGTGCAGATGAGGCTTTCCATTCTTTGACCAGAAGTTTCCGTCCTAACATAAGAGCAGTCTGGATCCAATCAGTGAGTAGTGGAGTCAAGCCACTTAATACAGAGGGGTCACCCAAAATGAACAGACTGAGGGAGAAAGGGATATCTATGCTGATAATTTTTTTCACAATGATATGTATAGCAGACCAAAGCATGTGTACTAAAGTACCATCTTTGTCGAGACACCTTCAGCACTATGAGCTGTCAACCAAACTCACTTTATGTATATCCACTTTTGAGTGTATTAAATTTTTAAACAAGACAGGAACATTTTCAGTACAGGTAAAGGAGAAAGATACGGGATAGGGGGTGTTGACTACTGAACATCCATCTTGTAGCTCCATTACAAACACAACTGACAGCACATGAATAGACTGTGGTGGTTGCAAAATCTTACAGAGCACCCAACTCAAGTCCCGTCCAATTTATACATAAATTGCTGTCTGACACATTCATCACAAACCACTTTGCAGAATACAAAGGGTATACTGTAAATACAAATTAAAACTATAGGAATAAACTGCATGATGGTGCCAGCTTGTCAGTGGTTCAGCATGATATTAATACCCAAATTATGGCTGTCCTCGCCAATGCCTATGAAAAACTCAGAAAAACCACTATGGACTTAATAGTTCATTATTTTACAACTTAACAATCATAGCGGATTAATAAGGCTTCTTTGACATTGAGTCACAGAAAAAAAGGCTCTTCACTGTAGATGTCAAAAAACATTGTTTCAAATAAAAACATCAAATCTTTGTTTTCACTTGACTCTAGGACATAAATTACACTCATTAATCTCTCAAGAGTGGATTCTGATGCTGTATAATGATTTATTTCTATTTATACTAATTGCTTTTGTGGTTCAAATACTGTACAGTGAAACATGTTAACTTGTGGAGATTATCCTGTAGAGCAAGATGTGTGCATATGTACTTTATACTACTAGAGGTGTGCCCAAATACAAATACATCATTCTGCGAAGCACAAATAGTGAGGTTTTTTATGAATATTTGTTTCATTAATTCAAATATTTTAAAAATTATTTGTTTTCGGGAAGAAAAAAAAACATGTCAAATACCAGCGCGCAGGTCAGTTACATCGCTATCTCAGTTCAGCAGGTCTCAACAAGGAGAGTCACATCCACCTGCTACATGATGCACATTTCCTAATTTGGACATCATTCCCGGAGTTGGGGGTGCTCGCCAGAGATAAAGCTGAGCTACAGGCATAAGCAAAGTGCTCCCAAGGGACTCTCTATAACCTGTTGTTCTCCCTCCCTAAGGTTGTAAAAAATAGGCAATAAATGTAAAGTGCAAAGCAATAATCTTCTTTGAAGTTCTTCCCTACATATTGCACAGTGTGCTGTCTCTGTGTTATGGGTGTATAAATAGATAGAGGTCTGTCTGCAATGAGGCGATGAGTTTTAGCTCAGTAGTCAGTGCAGTCATCTATGATCTGGGAGACTCCAGTTCAAGACCCAGTGTGGGGACCTCCTTCGTAAGGCAGTTTATTCATGAACACTTATTGCAACACCTTAATTTTCTAAAATCAAAAGTGTAATAAAAACAAAAACTGGATTTTTAAGCCTCTTTCCACTTTTTTCAAATACAAATACAAATAATTTTGCTGCCTCAACAAATACAGATACAAATACTGGGCCCCCTGCACATCCCTATATACTACAAAGATTATTGTTCAGTTTTCTTTCCACCAAAATCAAAGATAACTTCTAGTTTGGTCTACAAAAGAGGTAATCACCTGACTGAATTAAATTAACAAGTTACCAACAAGACAGAGAAAATAGCAACACAGCAACACAACAACCAAGCTGAAGCAAATTAGTAATACACCTGAATAGCATTTAGAGCAAGAAGACAGACAGAATTATCAAATCAAAAATGCCATAAATTACATTCTGCCTCTTACCTGCAACGTTAGTCAGTGTTGCTTTCTTTTTCAAGAACATGATCTTTCCCTAGCATTAATCGCGGGTCATGTGATGACAAAAAAAGACAACTCCATGACAACAGGGCCAACTTGAATTTGCTGATGAAGACAGTGAGATTTATTAAATTTATTTGTTTATTTATTTATAGGGGACAATGAACATACATCACCATTAACAACATGATGCAGCTGAGTTAAGATTACTTTGTCTAACATATATTTGTTGTTGCCTAAACTTTACAGGAAACAAGTCATATGGGTCATTTTGAAAGGCACTGGTTAGGGTTGTTTCCTTCTTGGCAAAATAACCAGTTAAAACTTTTTTATCTCTCCTTGCTCTTTTATATTAGCAAAGATTGTAGAAAACATTTCTGTAACATTAGCAGGCTTCTCATTTTTAGCCGACACTAACCGTCACTTTCAATGATTAATGTTGATTCTGTAAGTAACATGACAAACAGGCAAGATGAAAATGTATGGCTGTTGTCTGGCTTATGTGCTTACACAAGCTAGTGTCTGCTCTAGGCCAAAGAATGTTTTTTAGTGAAAGAAATTTCAATATGTACCAACACTCTACAAACTGTGGACTATGTTTTTGCAATTCAATAACACAAACAGAGTGGTGAGTCTTCTCTGGTCAAACCATCAGCTGATTTTGTCATGTCAATTTTAGGAGTTGGAATCAACCAGTTTATTCATATCATATCAATATTTTAAACTAACCAACTTAATAGTTCTACATCAACACCTCCAGTATGCTACAAGGCTGTGAAGGGCATTAGGCCGCCACTCAGACTTATAGTGTTTCTGCCTTCCCAGCCGATGTAATGTGATAACATGTCTTAATTAAATCTTTGACTTTTAGTTATTTCTAACTTCAGTTACTTACAAATATTGAAAGCTGAACCTTAGATTTCATAATCTATTTGACGTTAAAATAAAGTCTATCTGTCTACCCATTCCATTCTTAGTATGAAAAATACAATTTCCATTTTTGATTCAATAATTCTGTACACCCAGTTGCTGCGCTAGATGTTATTTCTTATTACTTTGAAGCTTGAGAAGGCAAAATGTGGCTGATACATTAGCTAATGGAATAAGATCTACACTGCATAGTCACTCTAATGCGCACCTGCTTACTGAGTTACTATACCTGTAACTTACTCCTTTCACGTTTTAAGGATAGTGAACTCAGCACTTACATGTGCCTCAGCATATGTTACACTATTTATATTTTTTCAATTTGCAATGCCTACCTAGACCTTACATAATGCACCCTGTAATGGATGTGAGGTAAAATGCATCCCGTGTATTACTTCTGCTATCATTACAAAAAAAAAAAAAAAAGAATACAAAAATATATTCAGCTGCAGTAACAAGACCAAAAGAAATGTGTTATTTCCACCTTATTAAAGTATGTGTGTGTTTGTTGGGCACTGGCTGAGTGCATGTGTGAGAGAGTGAATATGAGAGCACCTGGCAGCCACTTGGCAACTTTCCGTCCCATTTCATTCCCTCGCCTAATGACTGAACGTGAGCCTGGCTCCTCTCTCATTCTGTCCACATCAGGATGCAGCACTGAGAACGTTTCCACCAACAACCCCATTTATCAGAGATTGCCGACTAATTGTGAGCACCCCACGGTACTCCCATTACTACTTCACATTACAGGGAGCTGTCTGGTTGGTTGGCAGATAGCAGAAAGGTGTGTAGTTTGTCTTTCCATAACTGATATTTCGGAGTTTGCTTTCTGTGCTGTAATGGTTTTAAGATGATTGTGTGAATGTGTCATTTATCTATATCTAAGGACCAAATGTTAGAAAACAAAAATGAGGAATCTCCTACAAAGAGAAAAGACTTTAAAGAATAGATAAATACATGGTTATCTTTTGGTTAGTATGGAGGTTTAGGAGACTTGAAGCCTTTGGTTTTTAGTTAAATATAGTTTAAAAATAAGAGACAGAAGCTACTCTGTTGGGTATGCATAGCCTCAAGTTTTCTTTTTTACACAGATTAAGTTAGGGTAAGCATTGGTTCAAGTTTACAGCGAGGATGTGGAGTTTAGGACTAGAATAAGGATCACATTTGTTAAAGGAATAGACAGATATTGTAGGTACTGTGAAGAGAGGCTGAATGATAGTTGAATACCTTACTCATAGGAAATCAAAGCAAAAGCTCATTCTATAATAGGTTTAGTTCAAAGTTTCATCTGACCACTCAAAGTAATTGCAACATTCAATGCTAAGTGCTCTGTCGTTCAGAACATTAAAGGACCATTGTGTAAGTTTTAGTGGCATCTAGCGGAACGGACTTGGCAGAAATGCAATATAATATTCAGAAGTATGTTTTAATTAGTGTTTAATCACCTGAAAATAAGAATTGCTGTGTTTTCATTACCTTAGAATGAGCTCTTTATGTCTATATAAAGAGCAGGTCCTCTTCCAAGGAGGCCGCCATGTTGCACCACCATGTTTCTACAGTAGCCCAGAATGGACAAACCAAACACTGGCTGTAGAGAAGGCCGAGTTTTCACGGCCTCTGTAGGTTCTCCTACATTCTTGGAAGGGGAGGGGGAGGGGGAGGTGTATTCATTTGGTTGCAATCTGTAACCTCACCTCTAGATGCCACTAAATCCTACACACTGGTCTTTTAAGAGCTCCCTACTGGTTCAATGTGACATCTCAGTGTGTGAGATTTGAAAATGATAACAAGTAAACAAATACTTCTAGGAGAAGTACACAGAAAATGAATGGATGTTTTATTTTGTATTTTTGAAACTCTCATGCTTGTCTGTGTCTGCCCCAGGTGGAAAGGCTTAAGAGAAGGATGATGGCTTTTGTTATATAGACTTTTCAGGGTTATATTGTTTACACTCAAAAGGGGCCTTTTTCAAAGTGTAGAAAAAAATCTAGTGTCACCAAAAAATAGGACATGAACTGAATAGTGAAGAGATTAAAGCACATACTGCTCCTGTCTAACAAAAAACCACAGCGAAAGAGTTTTTTTAATGATGAAACACATAAAAGACCATCTAAGATTTCAGCTCAACAAAGAACAGAAGAAAAAAAAAAATCGCAGCTGCCCCCCCCAAAATTGTAGCAATAAGCTAAACCCCCACTGAGAACAACACCGTACAATAAGACAAGAGTGTACTGTCAGTCAAATCCACTTTTTAATATCGCTCTACATGCATACAGTGATATTAACAGTGCAGAAAAAAGGAGCTTTGAAAGACAATCTGGAATCTCAGTGTGTTAGAGACACCAAGACCTTAGCCATTCAAATTCATAATGCTTATTCATGTTTCTTAAATTTACCCCCAATGCTGTTTTTGATATTAAGTCTGTAGTCACTGCTGTGATGTGATTAATGTCAAGCTTGGGAAGAGTTAAAGAAAGACTTGAACAAGAAGCTGCAAAACATAAGAAGTTGCATTCATCTTGGACATTATATAAAATAGAACTCTTATGGAGTTATTTCATGTTAGGTACATTAAAGTTCATCTTGGCTGAGAGCAAGGACTGTCCTTTATGATAATGTTCCTTCCTGTGATTACTGTGTTGACCTTCAGTTGGAAAAAAAGCACTGCTATTGCCAAGCCTTCATCATTATCCACTGTAAGTATCACGGGTTCATGCAGATCACTAAGAATTATTGATGAATCTCAATTAGATTTGCCTCACTCCATTTAATTTTACATATTCAGGATATGGTTTGACAAAAATTATGGATATCAACATCCTGGGAGTCATTTCTACGCTAAGATCAGCGTTAATGGTAATATTGTTGATCTTGCTAAATGTGCAGCACGTTATGCTTCCTTAGGCAGTACTGATGATCTCTATGACACCTGTCACTCTCTTTTTTTAACATTCTGTGTGTTATTATTTTTAAGTAAGCAGTTTAACATCCTTTGCAAGTTCAAAGACCTAAAAAGAAATTGTATGCCATAACAGTATATTGCGGTATGACTCATAAATGTTATTCTTATGGCCTTGGACAGCCAATCATTCAGTGTTTAAGAGCATTAAGGACTATGATTTGAACCTGTTATGTAATCAGGATTCAAAATCTGTGGGGAAAAAAATCTGTTGAATCAAATGAAAATGATAGTAAGAGTAACTGGACTGCACCAGTGTTTTTTCTGGAGGTAACAACTAATTTCTTCCATCAGAAATGATAACAGGACTGGAGTGTGAGGCCTATTTGGTTTTAAAGAAATCAAATACTGCACAAGTCCACAAAATTAGTCTTCCATTAATTTTCAGTGGAGCAGTTACAAACTACTTGAGTAGATGCTCTCTTGCATTGCTGAAATGTGAAAAAAAGGTTTTGACTTTAAACTGGAGAGAAAAAGCAGTCAAACAGCTAACTTGGTGTTTAAAATGTGTATCGAGGGGTAAGAGTAGCAGAGCATGAACCGACATTTAAAGAAACACTATTTGAACAATACTTTCTCACAGAAATAGCTCATTAGAAGCCTTTACACAGGCAGGAAACATTTGAGTAGCTCAAATTATGGTTCAAAGGAAACTTGTCCTGCTGGTTTAATTAGGAGCTGACTTACACCTGGGACACCAGGTGAGTGCAGTTAACGAGCAGGTAGGATAAAAAACTACTGTGGACTTTATCACACTATTAAAAAAATCAAGTACATTTGAATACACGCTGACAGGACTTGGAGTTTACTTTTCAGCTTTTCCTGTGAGAAAGCACAGAGCCTGATAGTATGAAATTGGGGATGTTAATTGATCTAACATGTATATTTTTGACTTGTCATAGCAGAAAACACTGATGTGTATCTAATAATATTATTGATGGTTTCATTCCATTTAAGATGTGCAAGTAAGCCAAACTATGAACCAGCATGCACAACACTAGGGTCCTTGCATTGGCAAAACTAAGTTAAATAGGAGAATTATTAATGTTACTAGTTACAGCTGTGCTTGACAAGTCAAAATATCCACTGTGAGAGAAGTTTTTAGTTCTTAATTGTATCAGGTGTGCAAAGACAGCGTTGTAGCAAGCAACATAAGAAGAAGTGCATTAAAGCCAGATTACAACAATGTATTTTCTCACATTTCACTTGTGGTATAGCTTTACAGATGGCTTTGGTTTTATTTGCTTCTTTTTTCTGTAATATGGGTAAACCGACCTTTCAGAGGCTGCACTGAAAACACTTGTGCAGCAGCTTGTGTTTTTAAGCTTCCTGTGACATCTTCCTTTTTATAGTTACAACGCCGAGCGCTGTGGATCATTTGACATTTCGGGCTTACTCTGTAGTCAAACCGACAACATCTCTTCATCATTGCAGCAGTGCACCATTTTTTGGAAAGAAAATGTAAAAAGTAGCCAACTGTTGTAAACTCATGTAAAACATATAATCCATATGCATCAGAATAGCTGCTTTATCATCTGCTACTGTAGTCATTGCTATTTTGGGAAAAAACAGCATCCTTCAGAGAGAATAACACCATATTGCAGGGGTGTTTTTCATACTCAGTGAATGATTAGCTTAGGTAGAGAATTGGGGAAGGATGGATGGACAACCAAATGTAATTTTTTTCATTATTAATCTTTCGATGGGTGTGTTTTTGACACCGATGTCAGGTCATGTTGTTATCAGATGACTTACTAGCTGTAGCCAAGGATTTGGACACTCATCCAGAAATAAATAGATATGAGCAGGAATTTAAAACTGAGCATGAAGACCTGCCAAGCAAATGCAGCCTAATGCTCTTTCAAATGTAGTGTGACCATGAAAGGTATAGCCGGCTTTCTCCCCTGAGAAAGTGACAGAATTGTACCGTACAGTATTTAGATCAGACATAACTGTCTTCTTATGGCTTAGTGGGTCAATGAGCATAAATGGCCTGTAAAGCTAGCTTGAAAGTCCAGTGGGAATTCAAAAGGAAAATCCTATAGGCCTTTATTTTGAACTATAGGCAACTCATCTAAGCCTGTCAGTGGTGCTCATAAGCAGATGGTGCGGTGCAGTCCCACAGCCTCTCATTAAAAACTACTTCTCTCCATGCCCATAAAAAGACTACACACACCGTGATTCTACAGTAACTTGATTAAGACTTTCTGTATGAAAGCTATTACAAATTAAATTGTGGCAAAACATTTAGAGTCTAGATGGAACAACAGGTAGTCCCCAATAAATCTGAGAAAAGTGCAGTGCGCCGCAGCGTTCACCATTTCTCTGTACAGATGTGACGAGTTATTAAAAGTGTAACCCAGGCCCAGGGGGTGGTGTGTAATTTTAGAATTAATATACAGTTTAGAGCTTGGTGTTTGCACCCTCTGAATTATTCAAATGTACTTCTGCTATGCGCTTGGGTCTGGTGGGGCTAAGGCAGCTGCTATGCATACAAATTAATATATTATGTCAGTATATGAAAGAATGGGAGACGACAAAGATTAGGGAAACATAAACACTGGTGCCAGGCAACAAAACAAGATGTTTGCTCTTGTGCGAGTTCAAACCTGAAAGGCTATACCATACTAATGGGAATAGTCTAGGTTGTTCAACTTGTTATTTAAGGGTGATATTGCAGTCTATCTGTGGGGAAATCTTACTTCATTGGCCGTATTTACATGCATGAAGAAGTCTGCAGGTCACAAGGTTACCCAACAAACCTAAACAACACATGTCCTCCAGTTATTAGAATTCTGATTAAGCACTATATTAGCATTATAGGCATGTTAAAAAATATCAACAAAAACATGATAACAAGCAGTAAGAACTTTTTTTGATGAGATGTGAAATTGTCACCACAGGCAACATTTCAATGTCGTGGTACACATTAGATCTTGATTCTTTTTTTTTTTTTTTAAGTATGCAAATGTGTTACGCAAGCTCAAATACAATAACATGTAAACACATCTCTAGAGGGTTTTCAAAAAGAAAAAATAGATCAGAAAGGAAGAGTCTGGCTTTTTATCATGGACTTCAAACAGTTAAAAACATGGTAACTATCCATCTTGTTTTGAAATGGTTTCAGTCAACTTAAATTGATTGAAATATCTTGTACGAAAGACTAACACATAGGAAAACTTTTGACTATTTTACTCTCAGAACCAACAAAGTCAAACAACAAACTGAACCTCTTGAACAAAAGATGCTAAAAAGCTGTTTGTCAAGTCGTTGAAATGGGTTTTGCTTGCTGTGATCATTCCTCCTGTTCACGTTGGCTTAGAAAAACTGAATCTATCCTACTAGGGATGTTAATGAAATATAATTGGAATTCTATTTTAAAATATCAATTTTATCTTTTGTCATCTCCAGTGAGTGATATTCCTGTTAAAGTTGCATTCTGCAAATTCAGACTAAAACAAAGATCTTGGAGGATCAAGTGTCACATTTGTGTATTGGTTTCCCCTCATTGTTGTTAGTATGCAGTGAAAACATCATTGACCAACCAGGTAATGTGAACATAAATGCATTATTTACTGAAGTGATGAGGTAAGACGGTTGTTGGCACCGTCAACTGGGCAGGTGTGACCTGACAAACCTGATCAACGTCTCTTTCCAGGTACAGCAAATGTGCCATTTCTAGTGTTTCACCACACACAACCATACTTGTACAGATGGATATAATTATGTTAATTGTAAAAAAACATTACAGATTTCAGGTTAGAATAATTTTTAGATATTGACTGTATTTACAAATATTCAGAAAGTCTAATTACAAGAAACATATTTTAAAATACTGTTCTTGAACTCTGAACATATTTTTTTATCGTGTTTTAAGCAAAACATAAACAAACTCACCATTTTTTTTAAATTGGTGGTTTACAACAATGAACATAGTCTGTAAACAGCAGTAATAATGTTTTTATATGTAATGAGGATGGTAAGATTATTTCCAAAGGTTCCATCAGGTATTTCAGTCTATTTATTCCATAAAATTGCATTTCACCAGCACCCCAAGGTCTTGCTGCAGCCTGAATAACAAGCTCTGTTAGTGCTGTGTGTCACACGCTCGTACTGGGACTCCAATTACAGAACATCCTGGAAAACAGCTGGCATTTGTCTCTTTGTCTCTTCTGTGGTGACATTCAGTTAAAGTTTATAGGGTGCTGCATTCCCTCTGTTTATAATTATTATTTTTTTGTTTTCTCATCCACAGTAAATGTAGGAATATAATATCTATCCATCCATTTTCTAAACTGCTCATCTCGTTCAGGGTTGCGGCACATAGTAAGTGAAAGATTGGGTGAGGTAAACCCTGGACAGGTCTCCAGCCTATCACAGGGATGGAAATGGAACAGTCTCAGACAATTGAACACGTTATTAAGTATGTATGAATATAGATCACGCCTGAGAGGAAATTCACTACAGACTAACAGACTAAAAAATAAAAAAAAACTGACTAAATCCCTGCCTATTCTCCGCCAGGAATTAGTTTGCACTTTTTTGTAAATATGAACTGAATTGCTGTAGAGCTGCTCCTGTGTCTCCTCTCATTTGCACTTGCTAGATATCCCTTTAAAATGTAGGTGGTGACGTAGCTTGTAAAACTGAAGTTTTAATGCTAAATTGACCTCAGTTGTGTAATAATGAGAAGCCTCCAATGTAAGAAGTGATGCTTGAATTATTTATGATTTTCTCTACAGTTTGCTTGCCTACTCGTTATCGGGGCCGGAAATGAGTTTGCTGAAAACTGGCCAAAGTGAGATCTCCCCTCTCGGCTTACAGAACATGGCGCATTAAAGTGAATCACAGCAGACAGCTGGGGCCGCCCTTTATGGTAATGCACCCTCTACAATTACTGCTTCGACCTTCCCTGGTGAAGAAAAATGGGGAGACGTCCATTTAGCGGCCCTTTCAAACACTTAGTGGCAGACATGTTGTGCAGCAGGACCACCTTTTGCCTGACATTGACTCTTGTTTAGAGGAGACACAGAAGACATTAGAAAGGTGACAGGTTGACAGATGAGATGCATCTGTCAAACAGCAAGAGGACCATGGCGCATTAATGCATCGACACTGCCCTATACCGCAATGGTAGATGAAGCCGGTTGGAGACAATGGTGTCAACTGCAGATGGAACTAATGGTTATCTTCATCATAGGTGACTTTATCATTTACTTTGTTTAATTCATTGATTGAGCGTTTATAAAAAGGACAACAAACTGTTAAAAGAAAAAGAAAAGCAGGAAATGCTCACATTTAAGAGGCTGGAACCAGTGACTATAATTTTGCTGAAAAATGACTCCTCTCAATCAATCCATTGATTGTTTTAGCACTAGTGGGAGTGAAGATATTTACTCCATTTAAAAGTTGATGTGGATAAGAAGTGAACTGAGGCTGATTAATCCAGAGAAAATATAAATTAAGCAAAACTAAATTCTTAAGCAAAATATTTAGTCCTTAAATGGGAATATTTGCTGATTTTCTTAGATATTTTCTTATGATAGTAAACTGTATTTCTTTGACTTTTAGACTGTTGGCTGAACAAAAGACATTTAAATATGCCAAATTGGTCTCTGAGAAATAGTAATTTTCACTTCTTTTTTTCTGACATACATTCAATTATTCAAGAAAATAATTGGCAGATAAATCAACTATAAAAATAATTGTTAGTTGCAGCCCTAATGCAGATTCCCCCTTATAGTAAAAATGTTTTAGTCTTTAGTTTGGAATATGTAATTTTAGCAGAATAATGCTCATTCAGTCTAAAAAGCATTTTGACCTACATAAAGAAGCATTACAATAGTTCAGTGAGAAGTTGATTCATACACTGCTTACTTCCTAGTAATGCAACTCTCTTAAGCTCTGCAGCCTCCTCCTGTATTAGCATTTAGGACTTCTGTGAATTCATAATGTTTGTACATGTTGATATAAGTTTACAGTTCATTAATTGTTGTGTATTTCGGGCTCAACCCTTGGTCTTGTGTAAGCTTAGAGACAACCTGGGTCACATGACCACAGATTTATTTTTGGAGTATCACAGGAAAAGAGGCCCACCACCAAACTCAACTGCATATCATTGTTGCAATAAATGGTTAATACATAGAAGTGCCCTGACTGAATTTTATGAAGTTACGGTTAAAGATTAGGCTCATTTTTAAGTGGCTGAATCCTAACGGTACGAAATGTTTTTGTTAGAGTTGAGAGTTCATCCATCTCTCTTTGGCACTAAAGGAAAATGAACCATCCAAAACTGCAAACTCTACTTTTAACTTTTCACACAGCTTGTGGTAGGGAGATATGTTTCTTTTGGTTTTTTTATGCATTGAACACACTATGAGAATTTAAAGACATCTTGCCTCAAAACTTAATCAAACCAGCTGTAGAAATGATATGAAATCACAGTACCACAGTAACTACCAACCCCTACTGATGCTGATACAGCTTTCACATGATGCTCTAAAACATATTCAGATCTATATTTCTAGCTTTAAACTAAAACATACGTCTTGCAACAACGTTGTATCAAATATGAACAGTGAAATATGAAACCTACTTGAACAACAGATGGTGGATATATAGTATATTCTTTGAAGCTTCATGTAAAAATCATTGTTGAAGTCAGTTCTCTTCCCCATGCTCTTTCTCTGGCTTGTTTCAAACCCCTGTGGATCATTACCCACCATGAAGTTGAAGATACATTTCCTAATACTATTTTTCACACACATATACTGTACACACATGCACACACAGCTCTTGGTCAATGCATAATTGAGGATTCTCCTATACAATATGATATTGATGTTAAGGTGCTGGGTGGCATGAACCCCAGTTACTGTATATTTTGTCTTTACTAGTTTGGTCATGATTCACACATTACATCTGCCATGAAACAATGTGTCTCTCTACAATCTACACTTTGTCCACATGGGAGTTGATGGGCATGCTTTTTGGTTTTTTCCATTCACAGTTTTTAAAAGTAGCTGGTAAAAGGAAAAACATCTAAAACACTAGCCACAGCATCAGAACATGCTTGGTTGACTGTGTAAATACATGATTATCAAGTGAGATCTCCTTGTCTGAACAAACTAGTTGAAAGAGGAGATGATAGAGTGTTAGGTTTGGTAATGGCTTTCCTAGTGTGAAGTTTTGTTAAAAGTACTCTCTGTATCTGGTGTTTTCTGGTGCTTTCCATTAAAAATATCACAGGTAGTCAAAAAGATCACAACAAAGATATGGTTCAGCCATGCTGTGGCCTCCCCGTGAGAACAATCTTAAACCTAACCTTCATGATGTACAATACTGGTTGGTAACATTGCATGTTATTGGAAAGGAAGGGAAAGAACAGTTGAAAGAATGAACAAATGGAAACTTACCCTTTATCCTTAAGCTCTCAGGGATCCCATCCTGCTGGAACAAAAACAAGAAGAAAATAGGGAAGAGATCACAGTTATAATAAACCACACAAGCACAGCATCAGCAATATGACATGAAAGCTTTTTTCCATTTAGCTGAATAAGTGAGATCCTTGGGGCTACTGCAATAGAAATGGAGTTCTATAGACACCTTTAATACATTAGCCAATTCTCTCTGCGAAATGTTCAATTGAGTTCACATATCAACGAAGGCGTGATGTTAAGGTCCAAGGATTTCACTCTGACGGCAAAAAATTGTCTGAGGCAATGTAGTGTTGCCTGTTTGAATGGCGATTAATGATGCATTGATAAGTCAAACATTAATGTGCCATTACGTTAAGTGGTCATTTGCTTCACTCGCATGTACAATGATAAACCCTTCAACTCGTTACCATAGTCACTTCCCCATTGGTTTTATTTTATGCAGATATTGTGAGATTTTTTTTTTTTTTTTCCCTGTGCTTCTTTAGGGATCTCCTTGTTGCTATGCTGTTTTCCAACATGTGATTTATTACATCTAGATTATGCAATCTAATTTTTTTTTCTATATATTTCCCTCTTTCTTTCTTTCTTGTTAAGACTGGATGTCAACATATACTTTTAGTGGTGTCTTGCATCATTTAAACAAATTAGCAGGTCATATTTGTCCTCATTCATGTTTTATCATGGCAAACCAAAATATAACTGAACTGTATTTGACAGAAAACATAAATAGTGGAGTCACTCAGGGACGAAAATCACAGTGTAGAGACATATAAAGAAGAGCAAATAACCATGACCCCTTCAGTGGGTGCACTATAAAATCAGCTGCATTTAAAGCAAGCATAGTGATGATGAGTGTAGAAAATGCTGTTATCAGGACTACTATTCTGAGTAGCTGCTCTCCACAAACCATGAATATGAAAGAAAGAGGCATAAATATTTGATTTCTCTACAGTGAAATCTGCATAGCTCATCCTTCTCATTCTTGTACAGAAAATTCTGACTCTTTTTCTACCAGCTCGAGCAGGGTGATGTTATGGAAAAGATGCATTATGCAACAGGTCTACAGTCAATAATTAACAGTGGTACCTGACTACCTACTGAAAATAGCAGATACACGCTTACCCAATTCCTGGATGTGTGCTGAAAATCTGCATATTGTACATGTTCTTGTTAAAACATGCTCAATTGAATTTAAGTCAATTAATGTAGCATGTGAAACATTTAAAGCATTTTACACATACAAGGATAATTGTGTCCAATAAATCTCACTAGTAAAAAGGATTGTAACTGCAGGAAATCATTTATTTTACGTATCATAGTTCCATTTACTTTTTAAGTTAGTGTAATGTATAGTCATCCATGATATTAGTTATCATCTGTCCCATTATCTCCATATTGTCATTCCGATACTTTCACAAAGACTGTACTGACTCTGCACTCATAACTGCTGTTGCTAATGAGACCCTCATCAGAGGAAATAACACCCACATGAGCAATAACGCACTTTTAATAAGTCCTAAGTTGAATGTATGGTAGAGGCTTCCTGTGGTAACCACGCTGCTGTTAAATACAACCATAACAAATAAATACTACAACATCAATTGTAGCAGCTGTGGCTCAGATGGTAGAGCGGGTTGTCCCCTAATCGGAAGATCGGCGGTTTGATTCTCAGCTCCTCTAGTTAGCATGTTGAAGTGTCCTTGGGCAAGATACTGAACCCCAAATTGCTCCTTATGGCTGTGCCATCAGTTTGTGAATGATTAGATTCCCTCTGATGGGCAGGTTGGGACCTTGCATGGTAGCCCCTGCCATCAGCGTATGAGTGTGAATGGGTGAATGTGACTCGTAGTGTAAAAAGCACTTTGAGTGGTTGGAAGACTAGAAAGGCACTATACTAGTACAGACCATTTACCATTTACCATTCAATTATAGTAACATCTACTTTGACAAAATTGTAGGAAACAAGCAACACTAATAAAAGAATAACTGCCTGCTGTGAAGATTTACAATATTTACATTCTGTGTGATACTGTAATTAGATGCTAAGGTGACTTCCTCATATTGCAGCTCAAATTGCAGCAAATGTTTGGTGTGCACAGATCAATAATATAAATTATGGATGAACCATTTCATATGCAACCTTAGAACCAGTGACAACTTTTTAACATTTGTTGTCTGGCTATACTGTCATCTTACTCCATTTATTTTGATGTTAACATCAGTTGAAATGATGTTATGACACAATAAACTAAAAGGCAACCAAGTTAAACATCACGATCTGCTAAAAAGCTGTCCCTTTACATCATCTACCTGGATGTTTTACAAAACATTGTTGACTGGCGACCCAGTTGGCACAGAAACACCTGTGGCTCTCTGATATTCTTGGTATCTTCCCTACCCTCTAGAGGAGGTGACATTTAGAATTGCACTACAGGTAGGGAAGATATCAAATGGAGCTGATTTGCATATGGCAGACAGTGTTCACACTTCATTTGTTTGAAGAGAGTGATTTCCCCAGAGCCGCTGGCAGGCCTGTCTCTGCTGCCCTGAGACTCTGGGGACAGTGAAGCACCCAGCTGTACAACCCGTGGTTCATCTGCCCCTGTCACAGCTAGCTGGCTGATCGCCCACATCTCTCTCTCTCTCTCTCTGGCTTTATCTCCTAACCCACCTCACTCCACCAACACCACCCTCTTCCTTGTCCTCTCTTTCTCCTGCTTCAGATATCACATCCTCCACTCCTCCGCACCATCAAATTTCAAGTACACTTCAAGATTTAAAGTAAAGCTACAAATTGCAATATACCTGTGTGGCAAATGAGCAGAATACACAGTACAATACCCTAACTGGGAGGTTAGATCTATCTGTTTGGCCTTTTTCAGACCAATTTCACTGCTCCCTCATTGGTTTCAATATTACCACTGCCTTGGGACAACAGAGGTGCTGATGCAGTCAACTCAAGGGAGAAAAACTGGCTCTACTATTGCCACAGCACAATTCAACATCATCCAGCAACATACTGCTTTGAAAAATCAAATCACAAAGCATATTCCTGGTGGATCACTTTTTAATGTGAGTACTGTAATTCTACTTTGCAATCATTAACAAAGAGGATAAATTACTGATACCATGAAAACTTTTCAACCCCTTCCTCAAAGTATAATAAACAGGTGTGCAGTGTCTGATAAGTCTTCAAACTCACTGACTAAAAAGACCTTGTAGCATAAACGAAAACCTTTTCTGGGAGCCTGCAAATTTTAGTGTGGGGACAATGTCTCCTTTTGAATGTGCACACTATCCACCTTGACCTGTAGCAATACATTCACACCAACACAAACCCTTGCATTTTTTAACACTGGGCTATTTTCAGCCTGAACACCTGCCTAGATGCCTGAATTTCCCTGTTCCCTAGAAATTTGAGCATTTGCTGTGTGCTGTTTGTGGCTCATGAAACAAAAAACTGGATTGTGGCTACAACAGAAGCTGGTGAAGCTACACAGTAAGAGTCAACATATCAATAAACAACTAGTGTAAAGTGAGTAAAAAGCCAGTGAAGAGCAAAGATAGGCATGCTGCAGAAAAGACCTTCAAAAACACAGGTTAACACCAGCATGGGCATCGACATCTTGTTATTGTTACAGTAGATTGGCTCCATACAGTGTCTGTTTCTTCAGCCCCTGTGGAGACTTTACAGAAGCTGGTTCCCTCAGCCTCAGGCTGCCTGCCATTTGAAAGTAGACAGCTCATCAAGATGAGTGACAAGGGTTGGGGCTAAAACTGACCAGCTAAGGAGGGGGAGGGTATAAATAATACTGACATTAGTCACAGTTAAGCTAAACATTGCCTATTGCAGCTTTAACTGCAGTTACTGTACATCAAGCTGTTGCTTGTGAATTTTGCAATTTATTCTTGTTATTTCTGCCATTCCCTGTCTCTTTATCTCAATCTCATTTGCCCACCCCACCTCCTACTCTTTCTCTCTCTCTCTCTGCTTATCCCCTGTTAATCTAGATTTGCCATGTGGCCAAGCCAGTGCAGGATGGATGGGGCTTTGCACACGGTTGTCCTTGCCTCCATTTTGTTTGTCCTGACATAACAGCTTGATGTCAGAGCAACAAACATTCAGAAATTGCTTTTGTCCCTCATGTCGAGTAAGCCTGGCCACTTTTCCACAAATTTCACAAATTACAAAACATCAAGCCGCTGCATCAATCATACTGTGAAACTCATCTTGAAAGAGCCTGCATGAAATAAAACTGTGTAAAATAAGATCCCCACGTAATAGAGGCTTGAGAACAGTGAACCACAGTGAGTGGTTTTCCCATTAAAACCAATTACAAATAGGGCTGCATTCTGGTGGACCTGATCTGTGTCCCATACCTGACTCCATGTGGAGGATTTCACAGTGAATTTCTGAAACAATACCATGGGAATTATGGGTAGACCATGTGACCAGCTGTTTATGGCCGAATGCCTTCTGGTGATTGAAGTCTTTGTGAGGAAAGCTTATAAGGTCGTATCCGATCCTGTTACCCTTGTCAAACACTGTCCTTCAAAGCACAGGAAAAGGCATAGCATTAACACGGCCACTGGTGTGTCACAGTTTGTGGTGGTGAACTCAAAGGCCGTGCAGCACATGTCTCTGATCTTTACATGACAAAATGAATGTACTTATGTTGTTTAGAAATTATTTTTGTACTATCATGTTCTTCATTAATGATGAACATGAAAGGAATTTTATCAAAAATGCGAAGCAATCTAGATTTAACTTTACATTTAATAGCTGTCATTTTGTAACTAGGGACTTTTCCTTTAAAAGTACGAAAAGAATACATTTTTGAGCTGTCAACTATGTTCTAAAACTTGGTATTGCTTTTCTACAATATCTCATTTTGAAACAACTGTTCTTTAACGCTGCTCACTCAACTGTATTGACAGGTGCTGACCTGAGTCTCTCTGCAATCTAGCCAACAGCGGAGAAAATTCTCTAGACAACAAAAAGGCCTATGACATATTTTGGAAAAGGGCTTGCAATGTGGCTATTTTTCACCACGGGGCTGTAAATTTCCACAGCCTCGTTTGACAGGCGGATAGATGAGCAGAGTTTACTTCTGTCCTCTCACAAGACGAATTGTAATGGTATGCAGATGCTGTAATGACATTCCTCTGCGATGTAATCACTGGGCCTGGCACATTAATTTCATTGGAGTGGAAGAGCACATACATCATTTTTGTAGCCCCTCGTCAAATTCCTGCTACATGTGGACATACATTACTTTAATTATTAAAGTCACTCTGGTGCCAAACTAGAGCAATAAAAAGAGAAAATCAGAGCTAGTTAGTTTTAAAACGCAAAACTATATATACTCTGTTTCAAACAACAGAAGGTGAAGCACTATACAAACCATTTTCAAAAAGTGCTGTTGAAATAAAACTACTTTAAGAGGGTATGTTTGCTTCATTAAAATGCTATGAAATTACAATGAAGAGCGTTTACTACACTCTCAGCGCAGTGCAACAGAGAATAATGTGAAACCAGGGATTCTTGGGACTGTGTTGTCACAGTGTCTCTTAACATACCTCTGAAATGTCACAAGGTTAAAGAAAAAATTCTGCAAATGTATTTGTCAAGATGCTTTAGCTACTACAATAATGCAAAGAATAATGTTTAAGAGCACAGTATACCAACATGTATTCCATTAACAATTAAATGGTTAGTACAGCCAAATCACAGATTTTGAGATACAGTATACGCCTCTGAAAAGTGTTCCACTACAATTGAGAATGATTTTTGTCTTTTCAAAGAAAATGTCCCAGTCACTTAAGATAATCCCAATGATTTAATTGCCTACCACTCTTCAACAATTGAAGCAATATTCATTTTTTACTTGTTTTCCAAATTTCTAAACAAACCTAGTAATCCGATTTTAATCAGAGCGCTCCATCCTACCTAACTGAGACCCTGCAGAGTCACCATACTTTCCTGGATACAAATTATAGGTAGCACAACACTATTCTGCCAAGATCAGTTACACTTGGTGCAGAATCGCTCTATCTACCAACAAAATCCTACACCTAAGGGTGTGAATAAAGGCTAAGGAAAGCTACATTTCACCCTCGAGACTTCAAAGCATTTCCCGTACAAGATGAAACTGTGAGACACTGTAATCTGGAAAACTTCAGTTTTTCTTGCTTCTGCTCAGCCAAGGATGAGTAGGATCTGGAGAAAAGTCAACACAAGACAACGCTGCATAACCATGCCTCACTAGAGATAAGGTATAAAACAGTGATGTGTTCCTTTATGAACAAAATCCAAAACCAGGCACAGGTGGACGTTGGATCGTTTGCCTCTGTTCCCTTTGGTATAAAGCTTTGCAGCCTGGCAAAAGTGCTATCTTTGCAGTTTACTGGGATCATATTACAGGATTCTTGGGTATTGAAGTTTCTCTTTATTTCCTTAACACACACAACTTCCAGATAGCTATGACTAAAAAAGAAGCAGAACTCTTGTATAGTTGGTATCTGCAGTCCACATGTTTAGAAAGCATCTCTGAACAAATCCTCTGCAGAAGGTCAGAAACTGTTTGACCATTGTGTCGATTCAACAGCTTTGCATGACTACCAGCTCCTCGCTCAACTCTGACACAGTCCAATGACGTTCTTACCATCTGTTCCCTCTGTCTCTCTCTCCATCTCCCTCTCTTTCTAGCATCTCTCACCCCACCCACCCTTTTGTGCCAGCGTCTTTGCCATGCAGACGTGACTAAAGCTGACTAAAACAAATTTAAAATGCAGTATTTAGTCAAGATGACTGCTTTGATGTAAAAGGGAACATACAACCATTTATTCTTCATTGTCACTGTTAATTTTTATCTTGGATTGGATAGAGAGGAGAAGTGTTTCTTTGTGAACAGAACTACAAAAAGGGCTTATGGGAAATGTGTACTGAAAGACCACAATCCAATTAATGCCTCTTGACAAAACACTTTGCTTTCCCCAATTCCCTGTCTACCAAAACAATTTCTTTCCCTGTCTGGCTTTTATTGATCATTCTCTGCTACTCTGGCATTTTGCAACCATATTAGAGAAAAAAAAAAACTAGTAGACTACTAGTTTAGAAGAAACAAAATGTAAGTTGTTCCTTGAGATGCTGCAAGAGAGATTAATAAAAGCTGCAGATGTTGCTTGTGGGGCCTGCCCTGTATCACTGAGTCAATATGCATTCAATTACATCTTTTAATTTAAACGTTCATGCGAACATCCTCACTTCATTCAAAGCTTGTCTTTATCTTTGCTCAGCTGTGCCTTGCATTAATCCGATGTTGTCTTTGAAAAGACAGTCCCTTGGCACAGGGAGGGATAATGATTCATCAAGTATTTTTCGGTGAGCAGAAAAACAACAACCACAGGAGAGACATCTGATGCAGGAAGAAAGTGCCACTGTAAAAAGTTTCGTACTTGGCAAGAGCACATAGTCCTCTTGTTACGGAAAGCAAATGAAAAAAGGCGGCGATCAATACCTTGTGTCGGAATCTCACGACTGGTCGATAGGGCGGCGACCCAAATCCCTCCTTGTTGGGTCTCCCGTCGGCGCTGAGAACAGCGAGCCCCAACAGTAAAATTGCCGCCGACCACCATCTGGCTGTCTTCATTGGTCTTTTCCTGTCAAAAACCAAACAAGAATGGTGAGTGCTCCTCTCCAACACTCTGGAGGTTCAATGCCCGTTGGCTACAACAATACATCAAGTCTGCTGTAATTAGTGTAGACAATGGGAACCGCAAAACTGTCGCTGATTTAAACCAAAGCTATCAATACGTGCCCCACACTTAGAGGGGAGATTAGATCTGCTTTTGAATCAATTAAGGGGAAATAGACGTCATGAGAAAATCAAGATAGAGAAGACAAAGAGCCAATATATTAAGGCAATTAAAGTGAGGGCTTTGGATTAATTAGGCTGAGTGTCTAGGTCAAGCAACTGTGATGTAGCAGGAAGATTACATCTTAAACAGTTTCCTCACACCCTCGCAGAGATGCAGCCCAAATATATTTATTTAAAGGAGTGACAATATTCACTTTTCACCCCCAATATAATTGCATTTTCAATTATTCATTATGCTGTATAAAAGAACAAGTTTGACCTTTTGCATTGACATGAATTAAACAAAATAGCATTCGTAAGGAAAGAAAACATGCCCTGTGAAAATATCTGTGTCCCAGAAACAGCAATGTTTAAGGAAGTAAAAACGCAGGAGATACATAGAGAGGAGGATATGTGTTAGCCAAGGCTCTCATACTGCCTAACACAAGATGTAACACACACACAAACACAGTACACGAACACATGCACACAAGCTTATGTTAAAATCTGACACGCATTTCGTCCTTCTTATTTTTATCCCTTGTCTTTATCTGTATTTATGCTCTCGCTTCTTTGTGCAGCACGCCGCAAAAATCCCCTTTGTTAGAAGCGCTTTATAAATAAATTTGACTCGACTTGACTTGTTGATTTTCACAAGCAAACACTGAGCTTTACTTTATAAGCCGTCTCAAGCCACCAGTGCCTGTTCATCATCCTCCAGCAAAGGGAGATGACTGACAGCAGGATGGTGACCTTGCTTCCTTGTTCTTCTAGAGTGACACAGAGTCAGACAACAATGGCACTGTTGTGGCAGCTCTGCAGGCCCACATGCTATTCACTGGAGGTCAGGGGGTCATGTCAGCAGAGCAGCATGTCACTGTGATGTGCCAGGCGAAGAGAGAGTATTGAAACTTATTTCTGTGACTTTATATGACTTTTATTGAGCCTGACCTCCCAAGAAAAATGACACAATAGGTCATAATGTCAGTCGCCAAAAATGACCTATTATTATGTTTGAGTGTCAGACGCCATCTAACAGCACCTGGAGCAGTGGTGCAGTTCCAGTGACGTCATATAAGGTGACAAATTTCCATATTCGGAGGTGGGGGGTGAGACGGCTGGTTAGACCCTAACCTGCAAAAAGTGGATTTAGTGGACTTTGCTAGAGGAGACCACTGTTTGCTTCTCATTTCCAACCATGAGTGTCACGTTTACAACCGCAAGTCGGGACAGTTTTTTAAAACCATAAACCATGTTGCTATGACGACGAACGTTAGTAACTTTAACCCACACCACATTTCAAGTGATCGTTTTACCCTAAACCATGATCTTTCCCTAACCCTAACCAAGTGATTTTTGTGCCTAAACCTAACCAGACCTTAATCACAGCTTTGTTAAACTATAAAACTTAATTATTTTTAACAGTGATTTGAAAAATGATGTTGTCCTGCCTACTGATAGAGGTGCCTGACTAGAAAACGGTCCTATGGATCATAGTGAAAATGCTCCTATGGGTCTTCTAGAGTGCATGGTCAAACGACCTGTGGTCATTTAATAATTATATGTTTTATTTATATTATTATTATTTAATAATTAATTTGGAGGACTTGTTGCTTTTATTGCCTTCCTGAGCAGCCAACAGACACCTACAGATTTCCTTCACATTTTCAGCTTTCAAATTCTATCCTTTTTTATTTTTATTTTTTTTGAACAGATATGAAGTATCTGGTCTGTGCACTGTATGCAACGGATGCTGATGACAATATATCTTTTTGTTTAACCCTTAGAGAAATTGGGATTTCAAGATTATGTTCATCAAACAAGCCTATTTGCCTTCAAAACAAAGCTTTTAGCCTTTGTAGATGAAATGTCTTGTCATGCAAGTTGCATACTCCTGTCAGTGTCTGTGTAGTAGGGAGGGGGCATTGAAAGTGTCTTAATAAGCCAGTAGGCAGAGAATTTTTCTTTCATACCCAAGAGCAAGTCAAGAAATTCAGAAATCTCTGAACCTTGTGAAGCAATCATTAAAATGTTAGTAATGATCAACAGCCTTACCAACCCCCTGCAGACATATTACAGGCGTTTTGTGATATGGGGTACTAAAAATTGTACTTATTGCCCCTTTAATTTGATTATATTCATTTCTAAAGTCTCCGAATCCAGGTAGGAGCCTTGCTTGCAGCTGCTCCTGCTCCTCTGGTAACACAGTATTTTAGACACACTAGGTGGATTACCATATCTGCTAGCACAATCAATCAACTTCTTTGCTGCGTCCCAGTGTTAAATGGGTTATTAATGGACTAACTTTTGGTGGATGCTGTGTCAGAGACAGAGACATATGTGCAGTTTTAAGAAGTTTAACTGCGTCATACAGCACAGTTCCTCACAGACATTTAACTCATTAAAATCATTCACCGTAACACATACAAATAACTTTCCAGTTGTACTTCTACTGAATCATAAGCAATCAATCTGGAAGCTCAGAACAGTTTCTAAACTGCCAACTCTGCTGTTCTGTATTTCATTAAAGGTGCCTCATTTGCTTTTAAAATAGCAGAAATGGTCTTTATTGTTGACTGAACAATGCAAATTTAAATGGTTCCTGTACCAAATCAGAGTGCACAAAGAGATGGGTTTTTTTTCAGTTTTTGTGAGTTAATTTTCTTGTCACTGAGTCTATTTCTTTTCATCTTGTACCGTTACCGTTACCATTACCGTTAACAGAGCTTTGGCATGATGACAGTCTACACACAGCAATGAGATGGAAACAAAATTAAAGGTAAAAGTTGGATGAAAGCTAAACTGCTATTATAACTATTGACAGGATGTAATCTGTTTGTACTGCATTATAGCGAGAGGTGTGTCGAATATTTTGTCTATCCCATTTACATCAGTGAGTGTAGACTAAAGATTAGAAACACCTCTGAGTATAATACAAAACAAAACACCTCCAAAATGAGCATAAAGTTGATTCAACACCTCTCTAAAAAGTTTTTTTTTTTTTTTTTGCTTGACATTATTACATTCATGAAGGTAGGATTTATTGTAGACTACATTAGTTTTAGCTAAGTGTACCTAATAAACTGGCAACTGGGTTTATCATTTATTTATCCACACGTAAAAACAGCAAATGTTTCTCCTGTCCTCTTCTGTAAAGAAAAGCAGTGTACATGATGTCATACACCCTGAAATATCATTATTAAATAAGAAAAGCTAAATACAGAGCTTTGTATTAGAAAAACCTCAAATCGATACTGAGCATGTTGTATGCAGCTGTACAAGTCCTTGTCTGTGAAGAATGTGTGTTGAGTAAACACTGCAACTCATGAGTCCTCTTTATTTGCCTTGAAAGCACAGGAGACAGAAACTGTCCAGAAGTTTTTCCTGGACCCCCTGAGGGAGTGTCATCATAACTTTAGCTCATGGTTTTAAATCCCCCAGAGCATGTCTAAGCGTTGGCATTGACTTTCAAATGAAGTCTACCTATTTCCCACTATGTACACAATGCATCATGTCTTGACAAGCTCTCTTCCCCCAAACCCGTCTCATTCAGCAGATTTTTGCCATTCAGTGCACTGGGCGAGGATAACAACAGAAATGTCCATGCAGCCACACCTGCAGATATTATGTGTATGTGTATGCATTACCTGACTGCACCATACCGGGTATTAGTTGGGTTGAATTAATGCATGCATTGTAATTCACTATCAGCTGTCATGCATGTTTGGTAAGTCATAACTCTGGAAAATAGGAATACATAATAAAAACGTGCCATACATTTTCCCAACATTATGTTTGCTTTTCCCCCAAAAGGCCTAATTCAGGAATACTACTCTCCCACATGACTATTATATGTCAGCTTAGACTAATTCTGACTTACTGCTGATAACTCTACAATTTACAGCTTTCCAATTACAGTCAACTATAATTAAACAAAGCCCTTGAGAAATGAGGAATTCTGAATATGGCTGATGGTCCACAGGGAACATGTGAAAGTCTTTTTCTCTCACTGTAGTAGGAGCTACAGCGCAGTTTATATATTCTGAACAAGACTGAGAACATATAGCTTCAATAACCAGAACACCATCTGGCAGAAGTTTAAATATTTCAACCTTCAGCAAAAAGACAACAAACCGAACTCTGGCAGAGTGTTCAAAATGTTTTAGCAACAAAAGCCACAGCTTCTCTCAAGCATCTGTTTTGCAAGGCTACCGATCATTTCTTCCACAAAGTTTCTAACAACGTCTGAAGGGTTTTTGTATTTTTCTCTCAACAAAATTACAAGACAGGTCCTGATAAATAGTGTTTCAAATCTCAGAACTAGGAAGGGCAATTTCACTTTTCGCTTGACATCTATTTAGATGCACTTGAACAAAACATTATTGTTTTTAAGTTTAACTCACAGTGGTGCAGACAGAGAACAGTGTCCCATTTACACAAACAGAGTCCTATTAAAGTCAACAATTTTTTTCCAAAATGATATTCAGCTGTTTGATATCTTTAATCCTGTGCAAACATGAGATGGCAATACAAGAAGAAGAGAGAAACCCAAGCTATTGCCTACACCAGTGGTTTTGGGTTTTTGTGACCCCTTAAATTGAACACAATGACTATTTGTGACCCATCGTCACCAGTTTCATATTTCTACTGGTTGAGACTAGTTCAACTATAAAGGGATTTTTTTTCCCTTTTGTTTTATTTGAATAATTTTCAGCGCCATGAAGAAGTCAAATTAGCCAAGAAAAAAGCTGAAACAAAATTTGGAGGATGTCTGAAAAAGTAAGCACAACTTTGTGTTGCAGAAATACGATTATTTTACTTTCCTCTCCAGTTGATCATTTTACGACCCTTCAGATTTATCTTACGACCCTATGACGGGGTAGGTGGATCCAGAGAATCCAGAGAAAGCTGGATTCCAAAGTCCAAATGTTTCTCACTGTATTGTATTCACTTCCACATAAAGGTAACAACATGCAAGGCTGCCACCTTCCAACTCCCCATGTTCCCAATGAGCTGTTCAACTGGAAACAGTATATGGGCACTCTGGTTGTACCATGCAGCTCCCTGGTGTGTGCTAAGCATGTGTGAATAAGGACGAGGGCAAAAAACATGCATGCTCAGTCAACTGACCGTGGACAAACAGCCACTAAAACACTCTCAGTATAAGACTTTTCAAGGTCACTGTGCTGGTTGGGTTATTCACATTAGTTATTAACACAGCGTACCAGCCCTCCTGACATTTTAACACTAAATATAACAATTTTCCTTCAGATTAGACTTGATCATCCTGTTAATTAAACTAATGAACTATTCAGTAAATAAGTAAGCGAGTTGAATGTTACATTCCAAGCACAACATGTTTTGGAAATCCTCTATTCACTATCTTTAAAACGTACAGTATGTCATCCAGTTAATATCAGTTATTGTCTCTGAGTGTCACATCCTCTAAGACATAAATATTCCCTTTAGAAAAAACACAAGGTCACATTCCTGCCACATTAGTTTATCTTATTTTTATTCTTACGCTGCCTCAGAAACAAACTGATGTCAGGTACAACTGAGAAAAACATAGCACAAAAGGCTATGAGCATGCTTGCAATCATTTAAAAATCAAAGTGTGTTCTGCAGGGTAGACAATTTTCTTTATAACAACATTATTCTGAATAGTTTGCCATTTTTCAAACTGTGTTTGGAACCTGTCAAGTGTTGAAATGACATTTGAAGCTTCATTCATCATATTCCTGTGGCAGCAACTTTTCAGCACTTTGGCAGGTATATCCTTTTTTAATACAAAATGCAGAGAGTCCGAGGAGGAAAAATAATCACTTTTTTCATTTGTTTACTGTTATTTATCCACTTTGCTGAGCATGTACGAGATTTATCTGCGATTGCCCTGCTTCAAAGTCAGCCAGTCATGCAGATTTAGATCAAGAAGCAGTCTAGTACAATCAGGAGTGTCATATAGCTGAGCTGCTTATCAAAGCTTAAATGCCTTGCTCAACAGTCCCGCTGTTGTAGATTGAGCCACAGCAGTAATTTAGCTTAAACTAAACAAAAAGAGCAACATTAATCAAAGAATTACTGCCATGATTAAAAAATGCTTTTGAGTGTGTGTGTGTGTGTGTTTTGTTTTTAGCTATCAGCATGTTAATTATGTCAATCAGAGCATTTAGAAAATTCATTTTTAGAAAAACTTTTTAGTTTACATGAGTAAGAACACAACATCAGACATACAGACCTCAAGACTCTAAGCCGAGATGATAGTATAGCCAAAAGCATAAACACCTCTTACATGTAGTGAATTTTAACTTTAATATTAATGTTTTGGGAGGTTTGGCAAGATTTATGATCTGTGTGCTGGTGAGTGTACTTAGGCTGTTCATCACTCTTGTACTTACTGTATATTACTCTTATATAGCTTGACTGCTCTTAAGCATACAGTATCAAAGGTGATTAGCATTACTCTAAAAATTAGAAAGCAAGATTTTCAAGCAACTATGGCTATAGCTGGTAGGAAACATAAATCTAAACACCCAAGTTTCATACTGTGGAAAATGTTATATGCCAGACGACTTGTCTAGTGCAAAGTATGTTTTCACCGTGGATTTATAAATGAAATTTGCCAATGATGGTCATTTTGTTGACAGAAGTTACGAGTCTGCAGTCTATAGCCAAATGTCAACTTCAGACTAAGCAGTCTATCATACACTGGATACTAGTGATCTACAAACAACTTTATAACTTTTTTAAATTTTATGTTATGGCATATTTTATTGGGAAAACAATAAGCAATCAGCTAGCTGAGAGGTCTCCGCTCAGTCAATCAGAGGAGGCAACTCCGTGGTAGAGGCAGGGAGGGTGGGGCCTGGTTACCTAGTAACCGCTCAAACATTGTGTTGATAGGATGGCAATGCAGAAGGTTTGGATTTTAGCTGCTCTTCACGTTTCTTTTCATGCAGGACTTTCCCTTGTAATGGAGTGTTTTTACATTGCTGTAATGATAGGTCTAAGTAAAGGATCTGAATATCTCTTGCACTACTGCAACAACCATACATTACATAACACTAGCGTGTGAGCACGTGCAGCGCATCTCAAATCAGACAAGAGGGAAAACACAAACAAACAAAACCTAAGACAAACAAAGGGGGTAATACATTAGCACAGTATTGCCAACCTATTGTTAATTCAGAGATAATTAGCCAAATTATCATCATCCAGAGTAGCCTTTTCTCTCATTTAAAATAATGACACATAGCCTTAATAATTTAAGATGTTTTTTTTGTTCTTGCTTGTTACACATTTACGTGATTAAAAATAATTTACAAAATCAATCCTAATCAAAGTGAATGAGGCTTTGGTGCCTTTCCACTCTGATGTACGGATATGATATTTGCTCTTAATTACATCTACTGTACATTAAAATGTCAACAGAGTTAGCAAATAGCTACAGTGCACTCACCTAAAGACACTGATGCTATCACAGAGCCGTTAAAATATGCGAGTGAGGCACCAATTTTAGCCATTCGGTGATAATAAAGTTGGTTTTTGGAGGAATTTTAAAATTACAAATCCATAAAAAGGCAGGTGAATTTCCTAGCAATACTTCAGGACAATTCATGTCCAGGTCTGGCCAGCATGTGTAAGATTACACACACAAGTAAAGTTAAATTCAATCAAGGAACTCAAAGAAATCCCCCTTCTTCTTCTGCTATTTCTTTAGTTTTAATGGCAGGTTACAAACCAACATGAAAGGCCAAAATCTATTGTACCAGAGTGTGTAATAATTAATATTTTAGATGGTGCTTGTACTGTAGCACAAAGCAATACACCAAACTCAACAAACTTCTAAAGGAAGACATGTGTTTTATATAGAAAATTATCATTTTCACAACCCCAACTATCAGTGGAAGTTTTTTTTTATGCTTTTATCTTTAAAATCCATTCCCTTCAAGTTGGATGACAGTGTATTCATATATGGAAAAATATGGAATGTTTGTCAATAAAAATAAAGCCCGATTCACAGCAAACACCTCATTAAAGGGCAAGTTCACATTTTTCAAGTCTGTCTTAAAACAAGAGTCAGGCGCCAAACTTTTATTGCTGTAATCATTCCTCCTGTTCATAATGACCATTAGAAGATTGCTTCATGAAGCACTTATATAGTATGTAAGTGATGGGGCCAAAATCCATAAGCCTCCTTCTGTGCAAAAAGTATTTATCTGAAGCTAATCTGAAGCTTCAGTCATTTCAATGTTACAGTCTTCTTAGTGCCAAAGTACATCTTTTTGTTACTATACTTCCACTGCAGCTCAACAGGGAAACACTGTCCAATGAAACACAAAAAGGGAATATTATACTAAAAATACTGTAAATGTGTGATATAACTAACTCAGACTGTTGAAGCCTCATATAAGCTTCAGATGAACTTTTAAATGCAGTTTTGCACAAAATGACATGTGTGGACACACTGTGTGGATTTTGGCCTCCATCACTTGTGTGTGAACACATTTGAAGGGGATCTTTTAACAGCCAGTGTGAACAGGAGGAATGATTACAGCAATGAAAACCTCTGTCAGTGTTCATTTGGACACCAGACCGTTGTTTTAAGACAGACTTAAGACATACAGTATCACTCAAAAGTTTGCACTCACTTTCTCATTCAAGTGAGTGGGAAAGTGTGTCCAAACCTAAGACTGGTAAGGTTCACTCATTCAATATATTATATATATGTTTTATGCAATATTGTCAGATTTTCATTAAATATTGCCACTCCATATCATAAAGTTTCATCCCATATGCTCATGTTTAATTCAGTATTTATCCAGCAGGTGCATGTAGGTAAAACTGCCTAGAAAGTAGGAAGGGTGAGTTTCTTCAAAAATGCTGCAGCTTTGTAAGCATACAGCAAAAGCATAGGCGAAGGCTGCTGATTTAATGGAGTTTGCTAATGATACAGATATTTCCAGAAGTTATGAATCTGTATACTGTAGACTAAAAAACAATGTCAACTATACCCTAGACAAGCAGCCTTATCTAAGCTTATTCATGTTTCAAAGCTCTTCTGGTTGGCCTCTGTAGGAAAAAAATATTATCTTTACCAGGCCCATTTCCAGTCAAAATAAAGCCCACCTGAACAGCAGAGAAATTGGATTGCAGTAGGGGCACTTGAGCCTGTTTCAATGAGCAGCGATGAGCTGGTGCTTCCAGTTTGCTCGGTAAACCAATGATTTCCTAGAGAGGCTTGTTTGAAATTATTCAAATTGTCAGTGAGGTCACTGGAGGGGAACTTGAAGTCAGCAGATAAACTGCTCTGCTTTCTCCTCTCCCCCCTGTTCTTCCACCATATGCTTCAGCTGACACATCCCTGACCCCCTGTGGGCAGATCTCTTTAAGCACGCTCAGCGGTATTTCTATGTACAGATCAATTTGGTTGGAGTACTACAGTTTGTCTCTGAGATATCTGGAGAACACTGGAGCATCTGCTGTGTGTTTGCTGCCCAAGCACCCTGCCGCAGCATGTCTTATTTGGCAGAGTTATCGTGGCACTTCTCATACTCATACATCCCCGGCAGCACTGTATACTGATAAAGGACTCCTTCAAGTTCAAAGCACGTCCAAAACCACAGGCGACATTCTTCCCCCAAGGGTAGTGCTTCCGTTTGGTCCTTGTTCCTCCCCTACAAACGCTGAAAACGCTGTGCTGAAAACGCATCTCTCAGATAAAGCAGTTCCTTAGAACAAAGGAACAGAGGGAAGACTTTGAATGTCATACATGCCTAAATGAGTATCGCATATAGACCAGTATTCATGTTATGCCCCTGCATGGTGTTTGTATGAATCGTTTTCAAGTATTCCTTACAGCCTACTACTGCTTCATTATTATTTGGTGCATCAAGGAAACGTCAGCTGCCTCTGTAGTCCACACATTTATGATGTGCATGAAAATGAAACACTTGAGGTTTGAAAAGGACATGCTGAGAATATTTTGCATAAGGCGACAAAACCATTTCACTACAGTTTTGTGTGGGTTCTGAAGGAGTAAAAAGTCTAAAAGCTAGCAACTCAAACAGACCATTCTATATTTCTTCTCTTCTGCAAGACTTGCAGTCAGCAAGTCAGTGAATAAATGGCAAAGTGGGTTCATAAAAAGGGGCAGCACTTGCCTAGAGGTTAGAGAAGTTGGCTGGTGAATGTAAGGTTGGGAGCATATATTCTCAGTCCAGCTCAGAGAAACTGGGTGTTTGAAGTAAAGGGGCAACAATCTCCACTCTTTCAGAAAATACTGCTGAGATTCCCCCTGGGCAAAGCACTCAACCCCAAATATCTGCTGTGAAACTACACACTGGTCAACGGTATAAGCAAGGGAGTGTGTTCCCTCCGCATTTTTTTTAGAGAAGATGACAATCTGATATTTGACCCATACGTTATAGAGAGAAAGTAGACTTGCACTTGTATAGTAACGTTTTTTATTTCACAAATCTCATGTTTCAAAACACAGGCCTTATAACTTTATGCTATAGAATATGCAGGTATACAGGCTGTGAACCATAAATTAAAACTGAACGGTATATCGCCTGTAAAGCTTTTACAGGATCAGATTTTTTTTATTCACATTTTACGAATGAAGCCATTATCCAAAGCCTTGACAATTTCTCAGCTCACTTGCAGCAGTTTATCCAAAAGTCTTCGATCCACTTCCAGACCAATCAAAGATGTTAATTACATCACTGATAACAGGGCTGGTAGTTCATTAATGCTGCTATGTAGGTTAAATGTAAGATTGTTTATTGCTAATTTCCAGAGCAACTGCCAATCTGTTGCCAAGTGCATGACCCAATAGGCTCCAGAGAGCAACAAGAAGATAAAAAAGATGATTGACTATTTTCACAATACTATGTATCATTTATCATACACAGTCCTTACTAGACTTTAATTCCAAAACAGGTAGAGGGTTTAGTGTGACTCAATTTGTACTATTAATTTATAATGTATGAAAAGCAGTAACTCGTTTGAAATAGATTTTTTTTTTCTCCATTTTCATGTTATTCTTATGATCATTCACTTTTATTCATTTTGGAATAAAAGTCACATAGCCTGCAACTTTTTAGAGGATAGGCAGATATAGCTAATGGATGGATGGATGAAAAAGTCACATTTTACATATTTTTCAGCTTTTTCACATTTTTTCAAGTCTGTCTTAAAATTAGTAAAAATAGTCTAGTCAGGTGCCATTAAAACAGTTTTAGCTTGATGGTATCATTGCTCATGTTCATACTGGCAACTAAGAGATATTTTCCTAATGCGCTTGCAATGTAAGGCCGCATTCAGACCAACTTCTCCCCTTGTACTTCTGTTTATTCTCTGCAGCCCCCTTATTTTTGAATGGGGCTGTGCGTTGATGCAGTGGGGGTGCCAACACAGAGAGTGGAACCAGTCGTGACAAAAATTTGAAAAAGTTGCCGCAGCAATAACTCAGAGAGTTGAAAAATCCTGTCTGGTAGTGTTACAAATTGTTGTTATGGCATCTGATAAGCCTTTAAATTACTTCCTGGATTGTATTTCATTGTCTCACCAATACTTTAAGCAACAAGGGCTTGAACTGTTTTAATGCAGGACTGTTTTCGGTCTGAATGCAACCTAAGTGATGGGGGACAAAATCCACAGTCTTCATTCTGTGCAAAACATATACATTTATCTGAAGCTAATGTGAGGCTTCAGCGGTCTGAGTTAGACAAATCAAGTTACATTCTTTCTAAGACAAATTCCCTCTTAGTGTTTTTTATCCCACCGCTGCAGCTCATCATAGAAACACTGTTTGGGGAATCACAAAGAGGGAATAAAAAGACTAAGTATGGAAGACAACTACTTGATTTGATTAGCTCAGACTGTCAAAGCCTCACATTAAATTATGTTAAAGTTTGGACCAAGGACTGTGGATTTTGTGTCCCATCTCTTCCATTGGTCGCACACTAGATAGGGATCTCTTAACCCTAACCCTAACCCTATGAACAGGAAGAATGATTACATTCAAAAGATCCATGACATCTGAACAAAATCTACATGCTAAGAGGACCTTGATTTGGGATGGTATTGTCAAACTACTGTCTCCAAGGTCAAGCATGAACTTTGATGCTTAAGTTAACCTCTTGCAATAATATGGTGAAGAATCCTACCATACACCAAGTGCTTGGAATTGCTAAAGAGAAAGTGAGTCATGAACTGGATATTTCTGTGATATCAGTGGGCAATACAGAGTAGTAACATTTGGCCTTTGGTAAAATCCATAATGTCCAGTGGTTTTGCTTCCATGAAACCAGAAAAAGAGCTTTTCCTGCATTTCAACCACAGGAACCTTTTTCTTTTTGGGTCGTAGTTCCTGCCTCCTCATAAAAGTTGGTGCTCCCAAGGTCATACTATCTGATGGTTCAGGAACTACCGGGTGGAGTTTGTAAAACTAAAGGTCACTGACTGGTCAAACATAAGCCTTGAGACTGCTACAACTTGTGTACAGCATAAATGTATTAATTCAGGATGCAAGCAAGCAAGGACTGGTTGTTTCTAGCGATATGAGGAGTTTGGATAGGTGTGAAAGAAAGAAAAACAAAACTGAAATGTTGCTTTATTGGATGATTGTTTCAGTGCATATGCAAAAGCGGAACAGCAACCAGAAACAACTTCAACAACACTATCAAAAAGGTCCAATGAACACTCATTCACATCAAAATATCACAGATTATATTTTAACAAATTCAACCAGAACTAAACTTTGACTTTGTATTGATTTCATGTTCTGACTTGACATGTCTCATCACCACCTCTTTTTCTCTGAAGAATGTGGCAACATGAACGTTCTTGTCATCAACCCAGAATTAGGTGGTTCAAATCCACCTCCTGACAAAACCATCATTGTGTAATCACCGACCATTCATCTAAAATGACATGATGACAGATGTTTTGGTGAGAGGATGTACAATGTCTTTTTGCTATGAGAGCACTTCCTCTGCAGACATCCAGCTGTGCTGGCAGCTGTATCTGCTGACAGCTAACAGGGTTTCAATTTTGCATGCAGCCTTTAATTTTCTTGTGATCTCAACTTTTGTAAGGCACATTTACATGGGCCAAATTTAGCTCACGCTTCAACGCATACCAACTCATATGTGACCTTTAGGCTATGCTGCAGTCTGTCTAACAATTACGAGTCCCTGCTGATTGTAGGGGGAATATGGAATGACGGTGGCTTAAAGGGTGAAATGAACAAGGTCAATGACACCTGATGAGGCACAATCAGGTCCTTTTGATTTGCTTTGCTTTTTCAGAAAGAAAGAGATCAGTGTTTTCATGACAGATTAATTGACTCAAGCTCACCTTTAAGCCACCTCTTTAACTGTACTCTACTGTTCAAATGGGTAAAATGCTAATGGAAGAGTAAGACTTCATTATCCAAGTAAATGTACACCCTAGTAAAAGTAAACCCTATTCACAACAAGATAATGAGCAACAGTGGCTACAGTAAGAAAAAAGAGCCTTACTTACATACTTTTTAAAAAGTATGGCTGTACTTTTATTTCTTTCTTTTTATTTTAATTCTGGTAAATTAAGCATTTAAAGCTTGTTATGTAGCTATTTACCTTTTTAAAAACTGTCTGATAGATGATTTTGGACACAGCATAGCAGCATAGCAGTGAACACAGATTATTTTGACATCTCTTCCAATGTGGTTTGTTCAAGTGTTTGTAAAAAAGCTGTGACTTAAAGGAGATGATAATAAGCTGCAGAGCATCCTATTTAATTCAACGAAGTGACAAACTCAAGAAACTACCAAAATAACATAGGATAAATCAGGGTGTGGATGCCTGAGTGACTTGCTACTACCTCATTACCCACTGTTAAGGTGCACTTAACCCCCAATTGCTCCAGCGGGGCTGCTCAGTAGCCAGCAGATACAAACTGTGATTGTTCAGGGCGGCTCTCAGGTGTGATGTTGTGTTGTGAACCATGGTGTTGCAGAAAAAATTGCATTTGTGCTCAGTGAATTTCACGTGCATGAATGAAAGTAGTGGGCTGTGAAATCAGAGACTTGATAGTCAGCAAATGGTCAAATTCAAATTATAATATATTAATTTTCAGACATGGAAAATTGGGCATCAGGGTGGCACAGGGAAACAAAGTTAAGTGAGAAGTTAAAGTGCTCATAAAAAAATGGAAATTTGTACATCGACAGTTCCAAAACAACTGGCAAACTCCATCCACCTCCATGATGAGGATCATGAGATATGATCAAAATATAATAAACAGCAACTAAATGGACCTTGAGATGAGATTGTTTTTTTAGTTGATGTTTCATTCATTCATTCATTCACATTATGAAGGTCAAGAATGAACTCTGAATCTCAATAATGGGGTTTGGGTTTGCTGGTGGGAGGCCAGTGAGGGATGTCTGTCTAGTTGCACTAGCAGCAATATAATTTGTGAATGCTTTCTGTGTTGGCCAACTAACTCTCAAGTCTAGAATGTTGGTTCTTCTTCTTACAAGTGCATTATCACTCAAACATTGCAACTTTCAACACACTCAATAGTATTTCCATAGTAATGAAAGTATGATTTGTGGTTAATTGGCTAAAACATGCAAAAACACAGTATGGTTCTTGAACAATATTGAGTACCAGCACAAAAGAACTTCAGAGAAACTGGTCTCATCATTCAGACCCCCATCTCAATCAAATCACAGTCTCTGCAATATCAAACCTCTGAGTTCACTGCCTTAGTGAATAATTATTGCAGACTTCTTAGGATCTATGAAACTTCACTGTTACCAGACTTCAAAGAGGCAACTTGCCGTCTATAACCCTGCTTCTGAACCCTTTAGGTTACCGCTGCTCCGATATCCCCGACTCATTAGACATTAGAATATCAGAAGTGCATCCCTGTGCCACCAGATAACAGATAAAGAAGGAGATAGGCCCTTGAGTAAATTTGCTGGCTGAATGTTGTGATGACATAATTCATTATCCCATTCTTTTTATGAGGCTGTTATCTGTTTCATTCAGATGTCTATCCAAACGCATAAAATGTGATTACACTGAGCTTTGAACTTATGCTGGCGTATTGTGTCTCCCCACTAAATCCCCACAGTTACACCACAGTCAGTTAGGCCTACATGTACAGGAACGTCACAAATGCTTCCTGGGAATGTGTTCATTGTGTGTGTGTGTGTGTGTGTGTGTGTGTGTGTGTGTGTGTGTGTGTGTGTGTGTGTGTGTGTTCCTCTGTTTTTGTGCCTACATGACAGCCTTGACAGCCTCTCTTTTTATACTCAGACCTCTAATTAAATTACATTTTTATATGCTCTGCCCCTATTAGGGTTAATATAGAAATGTGGGAATATAGGAATGTGTGAGCCAGTAAAGATGGCGGTGGTGGATGAGAAAGAGTTATTTTTCTGCCCTGTGACTGCAGAACCCCAGAGCTAAATCATTTTCAAAGTTAATCTGCTATAAATCCTAGCAGGCAGTCCAAAAGGATAGGATGAGAAACTTTTTAAATCAAATGTTGAATTTCAATGATCTTTGTAATAAGAAAGTAGCTGCTTAACCTGAATTCAACAACAATATCAGCAACAAAACAAGGCAGGTATTTCCCTGCTTTATAACATCAGCATTTCATTTTAGTCCCCCCTGACTCTTACACTGTATATAGTGATGTCAATTGTGTGAGACTGGTGCATAGGCGAGGGAATTTAGAGCAGGGAAAACAATAAGAGGGTAATGAGAGTTCAGCTGGTCAATCACTGGAACGTTAATGAGCTTCTGATGTGTTTCTAACTTAGCAGCCTGCTTTGTTCTCAGCAGGACTATAGACATTTTGTGGTATGTACTGTGGGCTGTTGGTGATCACTAAGACTGGCTGGTCACATTTCTTTGTGATATTTCAAAGAGAATGTATCATTGTCAGTATCACATTTTTCTTTTTCAACTTCACAATTTGTCTGTCTAGTCTGAGAAAGACACATAAAGAAAATGTAGAGGAAATATATGTTTTGCAAGCTAGATATAGAGTTGTACTCCCAACATATCCCATGAGCAAAACCACTGTACATAATGGATTTTACTGAACTGAGTATTAGTTGCTTTTAAAATTATTATTATAATTACACATTAGTAAAAGTAAAAGTAATCAGCAACTCATTTGCAGTTGCATGTTTTTGAAGCCTTTTTATTAAATTAAGTTATTAAGTTATTACTTTGTGCTTATATTTAGATATATTTGAAGTTAATAAAGTAACTTTACCAAACACTACGATCTATTTAAACTTGCAGTGAAATTTTGGGACTGTATTCTTGGCTTCTAAAGATTTCCAGCACTTGTAAAAGGACTCCAGATTTTCTCAGAGTATATCATTTGTCTTTGATCCACCCAGGCAGTCCTCTAAGAAATGCCAGATAGCACACTGTGACCAGTCCCTGGCTGCCAGTTTGTACTGTATGAAAATTTGAACTAATTCATCCTCAAAGCCTGCACATTATTCATCACAGTTCTGAATAACCACCCAGTGAGAAAATGAAGTGATTCTAATATATCTTTTGTCATGCACAGGATTTCTGTCTGGCTTGGCACGACATCTGAGAATTATAAACAGCCTACTGTGTACTATCAGCTTCAATTGTACCCTCAGATTCATCCAAAAGCCACACTTATTAACAATTAAGAGCATGAGTGAGCACCACAACATCACAAAATATTTCCAATAGTCATTTTGCACAGCAAAGGTTTTAGGACCTTTCTGTGCAGGGACTCCAGAGTGCACCCATAAGTTCTGTTTGACAAAGATTTGACAGAGGGGACTTGGACATTATATGGTCCACATTACAATCATTTATGATCGGAAGAGTCTCTACATATGAGACGGTGGCAGGAAAGACCTTGACTTTTCTTTTATTGGCATTTAATTTATAGACCATTCCAAATGTCGTGAAATACAGGCTGTCGCTACAACTCTGGCAGGGGCACATGGCTCTCCCATTGTTAACAATTATTACATAATCTGACTGATTTGATCTACTGTACTGTGCACGGAACAATGCCGTCACACTTGGCTACAGTGGCGGTGAACAGTGAACCGTGACCTGTGATGCCATTAAAATGCAACGCATGGCCAGACCACCCTAACACTCACCTCCCCTAGTGTCAAGCGCTTCCAACATACAGCAAACAACAGTATTATTATCTCAGAGACAGACTGTTACTTCTCCTATCTACCCTTGGCCAGCACCACCAACACCCCCGCCCACTCAAACATCTTTTACAATGCCTCAAGCTTCACTTGCCATCAGCCTGCTCAGAGCACATTGACAGGATTAGCGCAGCAACCTAGAGCCTGTTGACCCTCAACCTTAAGGTTTGTGCTACTTCTATTATGGTCTGACCATCTGCCAAAGAGCACTGAGACAGAGAGAGAGTCATTTCAATATTCCACCCAGCCTTGGCTTAAAAAAAAACCCCCCACAAAAAGTGTCGTTCCGCCGTACTGTATGAAATGAGTTATGACAATAACAATTTAACCATCCACTTGGAGCTCAATCAAGACATGGAGTAGAGGAGGTCATGCTTCAGAGATCTAGAGCTGTTTGAAAAGTCAGAAGACAGAGCCTCAGACTGCTGCCTGAGATTGATCCTCGAAGCAAAGGAAAAAGAAATATGATCCAGCAGAAATGTTACCGGTTTGACTTCACTGCACAAGGAGTAGACATTCTCATACATCATTACAGCAATTTAAGCACATGCTAATAATATAAACCACATTATAACTGTTTACATCTTCATGTGATAAAAAAAGGTTTCATGTTTGTTTGTTCACTTTTAGCAACAGTGGACCCCAATAAAAGAGAAATGTAATGTGCACAACAGAGGAAAACTGGTTTTCACATCATCAAACAAACCCCCTTCTTGCCAGGAGACATAAGAATGTCAGGAGCTAGTGTTTCCTAACATGGCAGCGGGATAACATATCTCAATGTGTGTGGGTCTACTGCACAATAAAGATTCCACGTATTGAAGAGGAGAACAACAAAGACAGACACAGAGACACAGATGGGAGTTGGCAGCGGTTAAAGCTTAGCTAAGTGTGGGAAGAGGGGAGATGGAAAAAGAGAAGGCAATGTCAGATGTGTTATTGTTAAGGAGGGTTGGGGCTGAGTTATTGAGGGATGAAACATAGTACCTTAACAGTCGGATCAAAGGATGCACTGAAAACATTTGAGATTTTTACAGGAAGAACTGGGAATTTTAATTTTATTAAATCAATTTATTCTGATTATCTAAATTGTTTTATATGCACAAATATGACGTCACTACCTCTGTTACTTTTTTAAGTTTGACCCCTGCATTTCAAATGGCTATAGCCTGATAGTTACAGAAAGGGGACAGTGACCATCTGTGCCAAGAATTTCTGGCCAGAGAAAAAGTAGGCTACATGGGGAAAATTCAAGAAGTAAATACCACAAAAATACTACCAATGGTACCATTATAAAAGTACTTTACTCTCCAAATTGCTCCAGAAAAGTCACTGCAGCTGTAATGGGCAACTCCCAGGTGTGATGTAACTGTGAATGTGAAACCAGGCTTCTCTTAGAAAGAATAAGCATCAGCAAATCTTCTCTGAATAAATTCAGGGTCAATACAAGTGGGTTCTTTCAACAAAGACAGAATTCAATCTGAGAATTGTTTGAAATATTAAAGAGCAGCTTCACATTCAATTTCCAGGTTCAAATGACAAAAGAACATATTTTCTCACTTTCCTCTAGTGGTATCTAGTCATACAGATAACTTTGGTTAGTCAAGATTGAGATGAGTGCAAGCAGTATGAGATCATAATAGACTCCAGACGGGCTCAAAACCAAGTCAAGACCATGACCAAAACATATTATTCACTGTGTTGTTGTACTGTTGTTCATAGTAAGTTAAAGCTACAATATGCAAGTTCTGGAAATCAAGCTAAAGCTAGCATGTGACTCAAAGGCGGACCACTCTGCTCCTCCCTCCCCATCCAGCTCTTCACTTGCATCCTCATGATCACCCCCAACCGATGTATTGATTTCCCCCCCTGGGGACTGGAAGTAATGTAGCTCTTCAATTTGACTAATGTAGAGCTGCACCAATTAGTTGATTAGTTGCCAACTATTAAATTGATCGCCCACTATTTTGAATAATTGTTTTGATTTATTTCTTAAGAAACAAAATGTCAAATTTCTCTGATTCCTGCTTCTCAAATGTGAATATTTTCTGGTTTCTTCAGTCCTATATGACAGTAAACTGAACATCTTTGGGTTGTGGACTGTTGTGGAGAAAAAGAAGATATTTGAGGATGTCACCTTGGGCTCTGGGAAACACTGATCGACATTTGTCACAATTTTCTGACATTTTATGGACCAAACAACTAATTGATTAATTGAGAATTTAATCAACAGACTAAATGATAATGGAAATAGTAGTTAGTTGCAGCCCTGGACTAAGGCAGGTTTCAGGATCCTGTAAGTCAGCCATACTGACATCTTCTGGCAGCTAATGCTAGCTTGGAGCTTCAGTGCAAGAGAAGTAGTAGGCCAGAAGTGCATTTGCGTATTGATTGATAACTGGGCGCTCCCACCCCCAGTTAACATACATACTGTAGCTTTAACTGGGAAATCAGCCAATGAGAAGATGAAAGCAGCCAGCAACATTGAGTGGGGATGGTAAAAAAAAAAAAAAAAACGGCTAACAACTGTAATACATAAAACAGGAGGCCAAGACTGAGACAAGTCCAAAACACCCACTAGACCAAGACCAGTCCAAGAGAACAGAAAAAACGCCTCAAGACAGAGACTGAACACATTTTTATCACACCGGATACCAATGAAAATGATATATTTGTTGAATTTGGTTGAATTGACCCTTTAATTAAAGATAGCTTTCAAAATGCGTCCAACAATATGATATGATGATGAATTCAGACGGTTTTTCAATGTGATAGGATGTGTAAATCTCCATCTCCAAAGAACTCATGCTTTAATGCTGCCACATCGGCACCTGCACAGTATGGCTCCTTGTTCCATTAAATTTAGTTCTATATAGTGGTATGATGGTGCATGATGAAAAGGCACCTAAACATTATGGATTTCATAGATACCCACCTTCAAAGTATGCTGGCAGGGTTTCAGCATGGTTGTTTGATCTCCCACATTTGTTCAATATAATAATGGCCCAGTAGAGACGATTGGACGCTTATAATAGACGGTACAGTAGCCAGAAGGGGGCTAGTGTAGAATGGAAAAGCCACATGGATCTGACTTGAAAAGTGAGTTGCAACATTTGTGGATGGATCTGACATTTGCATGGAAAGCCCCAACCACTTTGCTCTCTAAAACAGTCCCATAAAGACATCTCAGAGGGATATTGGTAAAGAATTTTGAACCTGCTGCAATGCAAGGACACCTGAGATTATTGTAAAGACCCTAAAACACTGCCATTTTCAGTGGCAGCGCAATTTCCCAGAACCCACCCCCAACACTCTCTGTGAAGATGAGTGCCCACACCTTCACACATAGTGTTATTCCTTTCAGAATCAGAATCAAATTTATTGGCCAAGAATGTTGGCACACACAAGGAATTCGGTTCCAACCGCAGGTGTTTCTCAAGCAATATAGCCAATAAACAGACAATGTACATACTATATATAGACAATACACAATATACAAGCAATATACAGATTACATAAAAGACAAACAATATACATAAAGTGCAAGTGGGTGTGGTATTGTAAGCAACAATAATGTGCATCACGTATGGGAATAAAATTGTGATGTATGGGTATTTGTACAATACAGGTTTTATAGATATGAGGCAACTATCTGAAGAAATACGAGTAGCTATGGCATAGCAGATGATACTGGTCAGGGATTTATGAGGGCAATGGCGTGAGGAAAGAAACTGCTCTTGTGTCTGGTAGTTTTGGTATACATGGTTGAAAAAGGTTGTGTCCAGGGTGTGAGGAATCTGTATTGATTTTCCCTGCCCGTTTCCTGGTTCTTGAAAAGTACAAGTCCTGGAGGGTGGGCAGGGGAGCACCAATGATTTTTTCTGCTGTCCTTACTTTGCTGCAGTCTGTTCCTATCCTGTTCTGTGGCTGCTCCGAACCAGACCATGATGGATGTGCACAGGACGGATTCAATGACTGCGGTGTAGAACTGGCTCAACAGCTCCTGTAGCAAACCATACTTCCTCAGCTATCGCGGAAAGTACAGCCTCTGCTGGGCTTTTTGAGGATGGAGTTGATGTTGGTATCCCACTTCAGATCTTGAGAAATGGTAGTTCCCAGAAACTTGAAGGTTTCCAGAGTTGACAAAGGGCTGCTGGATATTGTGAGGAGGATCAGTGCTGAGGGGTCTCCTAAAGTCCACTATCATCTCCACAGTCTTGAGCATGTCCAGCTCCATGTTGTTCTGACTGCACCAGAGCACCAACCGTTCAACCATCCATCTATATGCAGACTTGTCACCATCTTTGATGAGTATGATGACCACAGTGTTGTCTGCAAACTTCAGGAGTTTAACAGATGGGTCCTTAGAGGTGCTGTTGTTGGTGTAGAGGGAGAAGAGCAGTGGGGAGAGGACACTCCTCCACTGCTTCCTCTCAAATATGAAATGTTTTGATCAGTTTCTCAGGATTTTTCTCTTTTTTTTTAGTAAAAAGAAATACTGAGTCAAAAGCTTTTGCCACCCCATGGTGCCCAAAGAATGTCATTGTAATGAAAAGCAAAGCAGCTCCATTAGCACCACTATCTTCTCTGCTGGCACCACCTACTACCTGTTGTTAAATGGCTTAATTGGATCTTGATGTGGCAAAAAAGGAGTAGAAAGTCTCTTTCTGGTCTTGGTGTACTGGAGCAAAATGTTTTCCCTGTGAGAATTTTCTGACATGGCAAACACTGCTGTTTGGCTTTGTCAGCATCCTAATGGGTTTGAACATAATTGTGAACTGAGAGTTTGGTATCATTTCAGTGTACAGTAGAGTCATTCTCAAAATGAGTATTGTCTTATCCCTTCCACATCCCTCTACAACAGAATCTGTTTATTCAATTCATTAAGAGTAGCACATTTATCAAATATCCTAAAATATTCTGAAAATATATATGATATATAGCCAATACACTGTAAATGACACATTACTTGATCCCTTGTTTGTATTCAAGTGGAGAATCAATTAGTAAGTGCAGCCTTGAAAAACAGATCCACTCGTTCATCTAATGCGCCACTGGAAATAGATTCTATCTTGTGGTTTCAAAGAGCTTTCACAGATAAAATGAATACATTGTGGGAATAAAGGGATTGAAGTTGGATTGTAAAAGGCCTACAGATGGCAAAACGTTCAAACTGAATGGTTTCTTTAGCATTCACACTTTCTCCACAAGAATTTCAATTACTGTTGCAATTAGTAGAGGAATGTGTTGGGATCAGTAGTTTCTCTGTGCCTCGTGAAGCACAAAGAATGTCAATACACAGGAATCAAAGTATAGTTCAATGCACACACACCTTTTTTTTGTCCCTCTCTGCCTTTCAGCACTTAATGTAAATTAATGAAGTTGTAACCAGACTAATCAGGATTCAGGCTTAATGACACCTTCATCACAAAAAGGTAAAAACATATATTACATTTACACAGTAATATGCAATATCCCTAGAATACAGATATAGTAGCAACATATGTGTCTTTCATTCTTGGGCTTTAAAAAATTCTAATGGATTGTTTTTTTATGATACCACCATAGTAACTGTGAAAACTATATTTAGTTGTATTCATTGTCCTGTATAGGTAATATTTTTCTAGCACTAACGCTTAGACTTCTATAATTCCCATTACAGAAAGCTCTTCAAAGGGCTTCAGGCTGTAACTCTGAGTCGTATCGATAGCAGAACTTAATCTGGTTTTAGGTTAGCTCCAACTCCATCTGCTGCACCGTCCAGGGGATAAAAAATGACCCGAAATTTCATTCGCAAACCATCAAACAACACAATTAATGGCCATCCCCGGCGCAAGAGCCTGTAATATACTGCCAAATGAGTCAGGCGCAAAGCTGAGGATGAAAAACAAAAGTATAATCCCTCTGCTGCTAACGGTGTCACTCAAGGATTAGCGTGCCAAGGAAAAAAATAACACACTAAGTACTACACTGATAAATTAAAAGCTCTGGGCAACGTGGCGTGCCTCCAATCGTTTCAAAAACATTGATTGTGTTACAATAAAAAGTGTTTGTGCCTCAGTGTGAGCGCCTTGACAGTAGAACAGCAACAAATCTCAACTTCAGATCTCCCCGATATCAGCTTATTTGAGCCTCGGGACCTGGCGACAAGTAGATTGAAATGGTAAAAGCTTAAGGCAGTAGATTGGAAGATATTTTCTGAGTCAAGGAGAGTGACCTGGTGGATTATTAGAAAAGAGTTGTGGCGCCTCACTGATGATGAGGGTTAAGCTCGCTGTCTGATAGCGAGTCAGACAGAGAGGGGGACTTTTCATGGATGGCGCTCTGGTCGAATAGGCTTTAACAATTAGTCCACAACAGCAAACAAAACACACAAACACACATGAAAATCACACGATTTTTTTTTTTACCTGTGTGGCCAGACGTAAACCATCCAGAAGGGTAATCCACACGAGGTTAGTGTTGAACGAAAGAGAGCCACACTTTTCAACAAACTATTAATGATAATCTCGAGCTCCGGTCAAATCCACTGCTGGTGTAGAGTAATTTCCGATGTTCAGAGAGAGAGAGATGTCCTCGCGGGGGAAGTTTGCACCTATAAGCAGCCAGAGGGGAGGTTGTAAATCCTTTCCCAAAATATCACCAATGTACAGTGGAGCCGACAAAGAAGGAAGAAAAAGAGGAGGGGGATGTGGAGTTCAGCACCACGGCAGAGTGGACAGCTCCGTCGGCGCAGCGATCTCACCTCGGCCGCTCTCGGGTCTCGTGTGCGCCACTGAGGCAGGAGCCACCAGCCCCAACCTCACCTACTGGCTCAGTCCCGACCGGATTTACATACAATCACGCGGGAGGGAGGGAGCAGAGCGAGGGATGAACCAATCCAAAATACCCCGTAGTAGGCAGTATAAGCACACAAAAAAAGAACCGAGGACAAACAGACAGAATGTGAGGCAGCTCAAACCATCCGTGCCAAGCGAAACTGTCCTTGACTAAGATGGGAGGAAAAGGAAAGAGGGAGAGAGAGTTGGGGTTCTTTATACTCACACACTCACATATATACTCGCACCCATGCACCAGCGCACCTTCAGTGATGAAGTGGTGATTAAAAATGAGCTGTATCCAACGGTTTATTCAGCACTACATCAAAACACTATACTGTTACCGTATGACCTCCAGGTGATCATCATGAGAAGAGAATGGCAGCTAAAAGTCAGAGGAGTATTTTATTTACAGTATATATTCATGCCCTTCAAAGATCTCATTGGACACACTATGAGCCTCTAATAAGAAGAGTAATCATTATTATTATCATTTTTAAGATAAAAACACAAATTTACTTATAACACTGAGGAGGCAAAAAAAGTGAGGTACAAAACATTTAAGTCAGCCAGTTAATTTTAGAAAGCCTGGAAGATCTTTATTTGTAGGGTTTCTTTTCTTTTAGCCATGCATGTCATGCCATTGCACATAAATATATGTTATGTGAAAGTATTAAGTAGTACAATGTCAAAACTTTCTCTTTTTTTCTTTTATTTTTTATTTTGTATATGTATTGATATATGTTTGACTTGTGACACATAGCAATGTCTTGAGGTAATGCTTTACTTCGAGTCCCCCTATTTAGCAAGCCGTACACAAGCAATTAATAAATGGTTTCAACACACTATAATGTAGTTGTTAAAGTGTTTATTAATATTCAGTATTTTTCAACAATTATTATTTCTCCTATGAAGACACATTTTATATTATTACAACTGTGTTTTAACATATTCACATTTCATTATCTGTTCTTAAACCAGCCTCCATTTTTGGGTGCCCACAGGAAGTTATAGTTTTTGACAAATACTGTATGTGTTAGTCTCACAATAAGGTTGTTCTTTATGCTACAAGTATTGCTGGAGTTTTGACCTCTTCAAAATGTTGACAAGGCATGTAACTAAAAAACTAACTAACTAACTAACTAACTAACTAACTAACTAACTAACTAACTAACTAACTGAGTAGTAGTAGTAGTTGTTGTTGCAGTGGTGCCTAGTCCACACAAACTTAAAAGACACCAAAATATGTTTCAGTGATGAAGCTCTATTTTTCATAAAAGGACATAACTTCTTACATAAAACATGAGATTGCAATCAAAGAACTTTGTCTCTTTTCCCAGGCTCTACAAATAAAATCTGCTACAAAATTATTTCCATCTAAAACACAACTCAAGCTATTTATAATCATCCAAGTAGCATTGATAAGGGACAGTTGACTAAAAGAAATATATGAGTAAATCATGATATAACTCATTTCCTGAAGAAAATGCATGTGAGAGCTGGAAGCTGTTAGCTGCTTCTGCTGCTGCTGTTACTGCTGCTGCTGCTGTTACTGCTGCCTCTGCAAGCTACTGCTCTAGCAACATTTTTTAAATCTTTTAGCACCACCTACAGGTGAAATTGTATCAAATGCTACAGACTTGTTCAGCAAGTTCAGCTGAATTTGGTTACCATGGAATATTAAAATAAAGATAGTTAATAAATAGTATGGTGGTGTTTTACTAATTGCCATAAGGTGGGGCTATTGGTGACATGCTTCAACATATCATGCACATGCTTCAAATCTGAAGGGTTGGGCGGAGGAGTGTGGGGGTGTGGGCGTGTTTATTTGTGCTCTAGAATGTAACCACTGTGAAATAATCAGAAAATAACAGTTTATTGTTCTGAGTCACCGGCTTTCACTACCACCGCTCCATCACTTCATTCACTCTCTAGCTCACTCAACCACAGCTGCTCTCTCTCTCTTGCTCGCTGGTGTTCTCAGCTCTCTCTTTCTTTCTCGTTCTCTTTCTCTCTCTCTCTCTCTCTTTTTCTCTCGTCTTTTTTAAAATGAGTTGGGAACCCAACAGCAAAGTCTAACTTTACTTTTAACGTTATCAAACGAAGAGAAATGTCCTCCCCTCCTAGTAATGCCTTTGTCTTCCCTCATGGCAGGGTTTTACAGCTCTGATCAGTCTGATAACCAGCCGTGATTGGCCACCACAGTATGACGTCAGGGTGCATCACTCCAGAAGACTCTGGATCAAGTTTCTTGCTGCAGGTCAGTGTGGCTCTGCTGTGGCCAAAACCCCTGCAGCCTAAACGCACCACCCCCATTGAAATGAATGGGAGGACTGGCGTTTTCACCAACACCTGATTTGGTCTTAATACAGCCTTTTACTAAAAAACAAACTCATAAGTTTTGTTTGGGGTCATCTAAATATGGTATGTATCAAGTTTGGTGAAGATTAGATGAAATATGTGCCAAAAGAAGCAAAAAAAATTTCAAAAATTTCCAGGTGCAAATATTGTTTTGCCATGCGTCATGGTTCATGAGTTATTAGCCAAAACATAAAACACATGATAACTGACCACATAGTGGCACAATAAGTGCCATGTTTTAATATGTTAAGCATTTCCACATGGGGCAGCTGTAGATGCAGAGTGGGGGCAGCTGTCCATAAAGTATGAATACTTTAGCACTTTTAGTTTTTGAGATATCAACTTTAAAACATCCCTCCCATAGACTTTCCATTATAAATTTTAATACTTAAAAAATATATAAAATCACTGAAACACGTTGCAATAAAAAAGTAATAGCATACATATCCTTAAGAAGATATATGTTTTGACATTTAAATAAAGTTTGTAGGACAAACAGTACAGAAGTAGACGCCAAAAAAACAGAAATACAGAAATAAAGAAAAATAAAGTATAAAGAGCAAAGAGAACACACAACAATGTCTTTCCTTCTCCATCAGTCTCTATACTTGCTATGCTAGAGTACCTGAACATACTGTAACTGAGTGCATGGTGATTTTTGACTATGACTAGTCCTATTAAAACTGCCTTCATCGGGTTGATACTACCGGTATTTATGATGTACGAATGTGCTTCATTTACAGTGCATCAAAAGTTATGTATTGTCCTATGTGCAAATGCAGTTATTTATGCTCTCATCATTACTTATTCATGTATTTATTTCTGTTTAGCTTTTTGTTTTGCCTAGTTTCTATTGGTATCAATTTCCCTTTTCTCCATTTACACTTCAAGACATCAGACTCTGCTCTGGGTGTATTATAATTCTGTTAACAATGTATCCCACCATGCACTTTGTTCTTTTCGCTCTTTATTGTGTGATTGTTGTAGCTGCAGCAATCACACTTTGTTCTTCCGATCTTTATTATTCTATATTCAGACCTCATTTCTTCAGTGCTTAACTACTCCCACACGCTTAAGCTCGAAACACGGTTCCAATTCTAACATGTTGAAAATGTTTCAACGATGTAGGCTATTTAATTTTTTTCTAGCATATTCCAGTGATTTTATATCATTTTTAAAAAATATTAAAACCTAGTTTGAGGTTTTGAGCAATTTAATTTATTTGGTCTTCAAAATAGATGTAAAACTGTAAATGTTGCCTTCAATAAATGAAGAACTGAAATCCTGAAAAAGTTTCAAGTTAAAGGCCAGTAGCCACTTCAGGTGAGGCAACCAGTTACTGGAGTAGTGCTGGAGGAACTCTCGGGTACACGGCTACTAAAATTAACATTCAAGCACCAAAACTATTTCAACATACATCATACTGAGATTACTATGAAGCTCAAGCAACCTCAGCACTCACGTTCAAACGACAACCGATATAAGTTAAAATATATGAAAGACTTACCATACAAACATATAGTATGTTCAATAGCAACACAGTTCAACACAGGGTAAAAAAAAGAGTTTTGACTATTCAAGTATCAACTATATAACATCTTAAGATTGGAAGAGAAGAGTAGTAGTATAGTTAAATAGTTTTTAGGGACTGTGAAAAAGTTGGTGAGACCACACCATTTTGGCCCGATTACACTTTATATTTCTTTCCATATTTCTCATTTGTTTGTTAAGCCAGTCACATTGCTTTCACATACTGTCCTAGGTTTTGTTTGTGTTTTGCATTGTTTTGTTAAATTTACATCTGCATGTTTTAGTTGAGACATGCTTTCCACAAGACAAAAGGGGGGGAGGCACTGAACCACTTCCTGCTTTTAAGCTCTTGCTGACATCAATTCAATTCAGTTCAAATCAGTTTTATTTATATAGTACCAAATCACAACAAAAGTCATCTCAGGGCACTTTTCACAGAGGTTTATGGTAAGGTCTATGCTGTAGTTGATGTGTGTGTATACAGTGTTAACTGATACAAGTGAAATTGTCATATACAGTTGTAATCATGCTTGTACAAATGATGTTGAACATTGTTAATGTCCACCTCCGCTCAAAAACTCAGAGAAACTGAAACTTTCTCTCAATGTGAAAACTCTGCACATACATCATTCTAAACAGTGAAGTAACAATAAGCAAAACATATTTATGAGTGGAGGCGGACTGTAAGGTTAGAGAGATATTGTCACAGTTGATAAAAATCAACCCTGACTGTCAGTAGACAGGATACAAACTGCAGTCTCCATTGTTAAAATCAGTCACATTGTATGCCCATCTACATTCTTCCTGAGATTTTTTTTTTTGTATGGCTATCATAATGTCACAGTCTTTCTGTTCCTGTTTGTGGATGAGAAAAGTCACTATTTGCCACAAGGTAGTAGTTCGTTTTGGGCATTTAAACAAGAAACTGATGCTGTTGTTTTTCTGATGAGGATGGTCTCCTTGGGTAACACAACCTGAGACAGATTCCCCTCACTATGTCCTTTCTTCTTCTCTGAACCTGACCAGCTTACCCCATTGACCTTCTCTCTCCATTCATCCTCAACACCCAGTACTACCTATTACTAAACCCTTTCAACAACATGTACTCAAAATTAAGCAACCAAATACGTTGTTTGACCATGCACTCCATAACAACACATAGGAGAGTTTTCTGATCTGGCGCCCCTATCGGCAGTAATCTGCAGGACAACATAATTTGTCTGTGCTTTCCATGGTTTCCATTGTTCAGGTCTGGTTAGGTTTAGGCACAAAAACCAATTGGTTAGGTTTAGGGAAACATCATGATTTGAGTGAAAATCATCTCTTTGTTTAGGTTAGAGAAGATTAAAGTTAAGCAACCTACATCATCATTGCTACAATAATAACCACGGGGTTAAGGTTAGGGGACAATCATAGTTACAATTTTTAAAAATCTATCATGACTCATAGTGGGAAATGTTACACTTGCGATTAGAAACAGGAAACGAACAGCGGTCTCCAGTGGCAAAGTCCACTGTTGTTATACCATCCATCCACCCCTCCACCTCCGAATGGAAATTTCCCTCTCCGAAGGAAAATTGTCTGCACCACTGCTCCCGGTGATAATTACTACGGTCGCTAGATGGCATCCATCATTCAAACGTAATGATAGGTCATTTTTGAGTGACTGACATTGAGACCTATTGTGTCATTTTTCTTAGGAGGACAGTCTCCCTTTTAACTACATATTGTTGTGTTATAATATATATAATATATATAATAATATATATATTATAATAAGAAATATTAATCTCTGAGCTATCCATAGTGTTTGATTGTAAACTAATCTCTGAAATAAAATGTAGCCAAAATTAAATGAAAACAAGAACTTCTTTGACTACCTCATAAACACTTTTTCATGTAAACCCTGAAAACTAGATACAAGCGTCATTCCACATAAGCTCAAATATGCTGCCAGGCTCACATCACCATAATCAAACATGATGTACATGCTGATGCTCATTCAGCACATATGCCAAATGTGTTGTTGCTCCTGCAAAATGAAGTTATAGCATGATTCATTAAGGCAAATAAGAAAGAGCTCTCTCTTGACATTCTCCCTGAGAATCCGGAGATTATGTTGCCACATCTGTGCTTATAAACAACCCGTGTGTATATGTCACATGGGTGTTGCTGGGATGGCTGTAATTCATCATACAGACAATTAATGCCCTGCATGTTAAATAAGGAAGATGGGGAAGGAATTGTCTTCATGGGTGAAATATAGCATGTTTTAGTATTTTATTATTCAAACTAGAGGTTCGTTTTGTGTGTGTGTGCATGACTGAGTCTCTCCACGTATGAAATAGTATATGTGTGTGTGTGTGTGTGTGTGTGTGTGTGTGTGTGTGTGTGTGTGTGTGTGTGTGTGTGTGTGTGTGTCTTAGTTTCCTTGTGGTATGTGTGTGCCAAGGCTGTTATGGTGGAAAATACAGTAGTTTGTGGGTGTGTGGTGTGTGCACCAGGCTCTAAAAAAGTCTGTATGCATACAGTAGAGTGGTAGAAAGTGCACTTCAGTGTGTGTGTGTGTGTGTGTGTGTGTGTGAGAAAAAGAGAGAGAGAGAGAGAGAGAGAGAGCTTGCTTTTTTGTGTATGTGCATCTACACAAAAGAATGGCACAGTGAATAAATCAGTGTGTGTGTTACTGTGTGTGTTGGTGTGTGGTGGAGACTGTAATAGATTGTGACATGTTCTATGGGGAGCGTCGGCAGGAGCGCTCTCACACAGATGTGATATGTGACCAGTTTCACATTCCTTTATCCATTAAACTGCACATTGTCGTGCACGGCTCCAGATTGCGATGTCAACTCGGTGTACATTCACTGCAACTGCTGCATTAGGACTAAGCATATGGCTCCCACTCTCCACTCACTGGGCCTCTGCTCGAACAGAGTGACATTAGTTTGGATCCATCCTCCCAAGCAGAGGCTTTCCATTTGACCTCTGTGAATTAATGCAGCAGTTGTGCTGAAGAATCACCCCAGCATGCACTCTCTAAGAGCTGAAAAAGGAGGTAGGACACAACAAACAGACATATGAGAGTAGATTTCTCTATGATGGGGTTAAGACCTCTAGACAGCACAGTATGTGAAGATGTTGAAGGGAAATACTGACTGAATTAGTGCGGAAACAAAAGGTGCTAAATATTGTCTGGTCCTAAATTATGGGTTTTGGGTTTTATACCATTTGGCAGACAAAAAAAGATACTGGAGGATGTCACCTTTTCATCAAATAAATGCAGCATTATCATTAATTTATAAGAGACTGCTGCTTTGTCACAGTGTGTGTCCTGTCTGTGCTGTTTTGATGCGCTCGACACTTAAAAAGCAAGGTTTTCATGAAAAAAAGACTTAACTTTTGCCACAATGCAATGCAAGTGCACACTCCTGGTAGAATACTTTGTAAAAGGAACAATGAAATTCCACACCTCCCTGATGCTGTATAAGCTTTGTAAAATTATCCCTTATAGTTGAATAAACTGCTGTGCTGTGTTTTGTATCTGATGAGCCTTCAATCTCATAGATGCATTTACTCTAAATGGACTTCCAAAATCACATTTCATCAACACACCCACACCATCGCAGCACTTTGCATTTCTGTTTTTGTTCACTTTTCATTTGGAACACCCTCCAAACAATTGAACAAAAAAATTATTAAGAAGTGATTTTCCAATGAATATAATCATTAGTTGCAGCCTATGAAGGTGCCTTGTGATTTTTTTTTGTAAGCAAAAAATATATATTTACGGTTAACATTCAGTGTTTCTCACCAAAATGCATTTTGTGTATTCAAGTCCAATCAAGTCAATGTTTATTTATATTTGCTTCAAGGGCCTTTACAATCTGTACAGTATGCAACATCCTCTATCCTTAGACCCTCAATTGAAATAAGGAAAACCTCCCCCAAAATCCTCTTTAACAGGGAAAAGGAAGAGAAACAGAGGAGGGATTCCTCCTCCAGGATGGACAGATACAGTAGATATAGAATGTATAAAGAATAGGTCAATGTAGCAAAATTACAGGATGGATAAACAAGATGACAGAATTATAGATAAACTGATGACATATATGACAAATATATTAGATGCAACAAGCATGAATACATTTCCCTCCCCATAAAACATTTACAGAGCCAGTTTTAAAAAGATTTTAAGTCCTACATTGTTTACATCCATGTTTATTTGATAACAGTCTTTTTTGGTGCGTTGCTATATTTGTTGGCATGTCACTGCCACCAATTGTCGACAAGCATAACTGCTTAAAACTGGCAGGATGTGAATCATGCCACCTGCTTGCTGGTGCTCATGTCCTCATGTGCATTCTCGACACACAAATTGGGGACCCACAAAGAAAAACATTGCTCCATAACACTACTAGTGGTCAAAAGGCTCTCCAGGGTCAAATCTTTGTGACAAAAAACAAACGAACAAACAAAAAACTTGGACAGTAACATTGGTACACATGGACATACAGCATACAGTATAACAATAAGACAAGCTCACTGAAAGTAAGTGAAAGCTTATAATAATAATAATAACAACTTTATTTATATAGCACTTTTCAAAAACAAGCTTCAAAGTGCTTTCCAATCATCTGTAGACTTTTATTTTCTGGAGTCTTCAGATGGTTCTCTAAAAACACATTCAGCTCTCTGTTTTCTGCTGTGGGCAGCTGATGTGTTTTAGTCTTCCTGAATGCTTTCAGCCAGGCCCACTCATGACTGTTTTGCTCTAGTCATTTATGCACAGGGTGATACTCTGAAAATAAGTGAAAGTCTTTGCTGAGCCATTCCTAATGGAACACTCCACCAGTACATTCATAATGCAACAGTCATGGCACTTTAAGTGAAAGCTTAAAGTCTCTAGTTCGAGGTCAGAGTCCAAACGTTGCTCTAATATCGGAGGCTAGAAACCCAAATAGCCCTCCAATTAGAACATGCCACCATGCTGGTTCAGGGCCACTTCAACTTTTATTTGTGGCCAGTAGTTTGTTTCACTCAAATTATTACATCTTGCCAAAGGCATTGGTCCAAAATTCATGCAAAAGGGTCTCTGTGTACAACAGACTGAATACTAAATATTCTACTTGAGACAAGAGTACTATAAAGGGAAAGAAGCAGACAGACACATGCCGCTTTGTAATTAAGATGATTATTTTTGCATATTTTATGACTTTGGACATCGTTATGTTTGCAAAAACATTTGAAAATGATTTCTCAACATGTCAGCACATACTACTGTAGCCAAACATTTTCCCTGAAGGATGAAGAGCAAAAAGTGGATCACCACTTTTAGTGCAACTAAAGAGTGTTGTAGCCTTTTGAAGTACTTGGGGTTTTTTGGGGTTTTTTAATATGATTTTTTTTTATTCAGCCCACATAATACAGAGAATATATAACTTGGAGGACCTCACTGTGATTTTTCTCCTTGATAAAGACTTTTTTTTTTCAACCAGTAAGCTGTTTTGTTGTTGTTGTTGTTGTTGTTGTTTTGCTATTAAAAGCAGAATTCTCAATAAAGAAGTCAAATCTCTATTTGCCATATTATCAGGAAGTATACACAGTATGAAAAGTGCTGGATCTAAAGTAAAGTTGATACCCCAAACCTGTTTAATCTCCTTTTGAACATTCTTTCAGAAATCCAGGAGCTTTGGGCAATCCCAAAATATATGTGTGAAATCCTCCACCAATCCACAATCCCTCCAACATAGTTCAGATGTACTTCTCTATTTTGAAGTGATAGATGGAGTGTTGAAATATCGCATTTTCACCTTCCAATCACATTACCTCCATGTTGGGCTGTTTGATAGTTTATGACCTGCTTTAAATGTTTCCTCCCATTTTTCATCTGTTATTATAATATTTTTTTCCAACTCCCCTCGATCTTTGACATCTACATTGTTATTGTTAGAGTCATTAGTATAACCCCTATTTTGTCTCTCCCTCTGTAAATGACATAAACAGTTCCTCTAGTTTGGATGGTGTTTTACAAATATTCTCCCATCCCTTATGTTTCTGAAGGTGATGTCTTAGTTGTAGGAATTTATAAAAATCATTGGCTGGCAGATTAAAGTCCATTATAAGTTGTTCAAATGACTTCATGGTTTGTCCATTGAACACTTGTGCAATATATATTAACCTCTTGTTTGTCCATTTGTTATATCTTGCGCCCATAATAGATATTGCTATTTTGGTGGCCCTACAAATGGAGTTTGACAGTTCTCATTTTTTTTCATACTACTAACCATATTTTCATTGTTCCCCTGAACCAGTTATTACCAGTCCCGAGTTTCTTCTGCAAAGTCAAGAATGGAAGTGATCCCAAAGGTATCTTTTGACATGAGTTTTGTTTCATTCCCACCCACACCACATCTGTCGCTTTAGTTATGCACATAATTATAGCTCTATGTTGTGCTGCCCAATAGTAATTTTTGAATTAGGTAAATTCAACCCTCCCTTCTCTTTCGGGTAAAGAAGTGTCTTATATTTAATTCTAGCTCATTTATTTTGCCATTGGAATTTTGATATGATTGTTTCTAATATTTTAAAAATAGAACTAGAAATCACAACAGACAATGAATGGAACAAAAACAACAATCTTGGTATTATAATCATTCTTACTGTTTCTATTCTCCCCATCAGATATAGAGGTAAAATCTCCCATCTGGCAAAATCCTTCTTTATCTCAGTTATCAATTTCCCATAGTTTTCTTGAAATAGCTGTGATGTGATGGGAGTAATAATAATACCCAGGTATCTAAACCCTTCATTAGTCAAACCTTTCCCTCTAGTTCTACTGTACATTCGCCTGAGAGTATCATAGCTACTGATTTAGCTTCATCGGTCAAACATCCAGATATTTCTCCATATTCACTCACTCAAGTTGTTCAACAGGGCTGGTATAGATGGGTCACTTATATATGTTAATATATCATCCGCGAATAAAGATATTTGTGTTCTACCTCCTTTATGTCTTTATTTTGTCTTATTAATACATCCAAAGGTTCAATACTTGCAGCAAATAATAACAGAGTCAGACAATCTCCTTGTCTGACTCCTCTTTTAAGGTAAAAAAAATCTGTGTAACAACCATTAACTCTGATACGCAATTTTAGGTTTTTATACACCATTTTCACCCAGTCTATCAAAGTTGAGAGAAACCCAAAACCGCCAATATGTGGTATAGGAACCTCCATTTTACCAATCAAATGCCTTTTGTGCATCTAAACTGAGCAACATGGTAGGTTGGGGATTGTCTTTTTAGCGCATGTTAGCACCTTGTCTGCCAGGAATAAAACCTGTTAGATCTGGTTTGATTAATTTGGTTATACAGTCTCTGCATTCTCTGTGCCAATATCTTTGTTGATATTTTTAAGTCATTACAGAGCAAGCTAACAGGTCTATATCCCTCACATGACGTTGGGTCTTTGCCCTCTTTATATAACACCGAGATGATGGCGTCTGACCAAGTTTTTGGAGGTTAACCTGATGATAGATCAAAGTTAAAGACTTTAGATAATACTGGTGTGATCTCTTCTGCAAAACATTTATAAATCTCTCCCGGGAACCCAACCGTACCAGGGGATTTATTGTTTTTAGAGTATCAGATATTTCCTGTAATGAAATTGGCTGTATCATTTCAGATACTTCTTCTGCCGATACTCATGGTAAATCTTTTAAGGAATACCTGTGTTTTATTCTCTATGAAATTAGACTCTGAATCATTGTGTAGATTTTTATAATATTCTGCAAAAGCTTCCGCTATCTCTGTTGGCTTTACCATAATTCCTCTGGAGTTAGGATGTCTTATTTTTGAAGTGATCCTATTTTTTTGGGCCTTTCAAAGTTGGAATGTTGTAAATGACTTGCCGATCTCATAATATATTTGACTTATAAAATGTAGAGCTTCACCTGCTTTATATGTTGAAAGTTAATTTAGTTATGCCTGATTTGTTTAAGTTCAAGGAGTGTGTAGTTGTCTGATGTTCTTTTATGGCCTAACTCCATTTCTCTGATTTTACTCTCTAACACTCTTTGCTGTTCTACACGTGCTTTCCTCAACCTGGATGTTATTTCTATGATTTTCCCTCTTATAATTGCTTTTTCCCCCTCCCATAAAATCGATGGTGATACCTCGCCATTGTCATTTATTTGAAAGTATTCATTTAAATTTTGTTTTAGTTCCTTTACCACCCTCTCATCTGATAGGATTAACATATTAAGTCTCCAGTATTTAAAAAAAGATTCTTTACCCATAGCTACAGTTAAAGTTATCACTTAAAGTTATGGTGTCTATGCCACAGTTCAAGACTTTGTGGTATTAATGGACTTTGAGTCCATTAATATCATCCCCTTCCCATTACTGGTAATTACGTTCGCAATGTTTTTAAAGAATGTCTCTTTCTCCTCATTTGGGCCATAGATATTTAGTACAGAGATAGTCATATCTCCCATGGAGCCAACAACCATAACATATCTTCCCATATTATCTTTTATCACTGTCTTTGCAGAGCATGGTAGAGATTTATTAATTAATATGGCTACGCCCCCTTTCTTGCCATATGAGGCATGAAATACTTGGTTTACCCACTCCCTTTTTAGTTTTTTATATTCACCCTCAACCAAATGTGTTTCTCATATTAAAGCAACTGAAATTTGTAGTTTCTTCAGTTGATTCAGTATCTTCTTCCTCTCGATGGGAGGAGATAAGACACAAGATATAACCTATTCATATTTGTTTAAGTTGGGAACCATCAGCTCTGCACCTCATATAACCAAAGCAACTGTGCAAAATGTCACACAGTAAAAATGGCAAACAATAAACATCTCATTTGGAACTAATAACAAGGGATTATGACTCCCAAAAGTCCCATGACCAGAGAGATGAGGTGAATACTCTCTGGGGAAATAGCACTATGTGCACCTGCAATTTCCTATCTGCCATGTAAAGTTGCTACTTACTCCAACTGAGCAGCAATTTCGCTCAATATAACCAATATTTCTGTTCATTTACACAGGTAGTATAGTACCTTCAACCACCTCTGTTTATACTCATTATGCATTATATTAGGCAGATACTCTGATTGCCTAAATATGTTTCAAGACCTCTGCTTATTTATGTGTTTATTTATTCAAGTCCTTTCTCTGGTCCTTACCATAATGATCATGTTAGTGAATTCACTCAATGAGGGCTTGTAAGTCCTCTGTGATGCGTGGCTGCCTCCTCCTCTCTCTCTGTCCTGTCACCGTGGTCTAGCTGCCTTGCATCATCACCCTCTGTAGTCTCTCCATCTCATCTTCCTCAACGTAAATCCCCATGTCCTTCAGCATGAGTGCAGCCTCCATTAGTGCAGCAAACTTCTTAGTCCCTGATTCCAGAAACACTTTCAACTGTGCATGATATGGGGACTGTGCCTCCACGTTCTTCTCCTTTAGTTTTTTTATGACTTCCTGTCCTTGTTTCCTCTTTTTTTGTATCTCAGTCAGTCAGTCTTGAAGTAGATGGTCCATCCCTCATATGTATTCTTTTGTTTCCATGCTTGCTATATTACTCAATCTTTCACCCGATAGTCTAGGAAATGGACAATGATTGCTCACGGGGGAGAAGTGTTCTTATCAGTTTGGCGATCAGCAAGTGGTGTGCTCTTTCAATATGGATGCTGCTTCTGTGTGCTCTTGTCTTAGTCTGTGTAACATTGCCAATATTACCGAGTCGCCGCCTACAGGTATTTTCCCCCGCCTTCGCTCTCTTCACTGTGTCGGTACATCCATTATTTGCATTGTCCTTCTTACTCTGCCTTTTTTTTCTCCATCCTTTTTTATTAACTTTCTTTGTCAAGTTTTTATGAGTTCAACTCACTTTCTGCCGTTAATGTTGTTTTAAGGAGCTAGCTATTGTTTTGAAGCGCTGATTTGATTTTGCATGAGCAAAATAGCAAACACCAGTGTAGAAAGGATCAGGAGTATGTGGAGTTTTCATTTTTTTCAAAAGAACCAGCATTTGTTTGTTGAGTACATCTCAAGACTTGCCCATTGAGCAAATCACTATCTTTCTGTGCATGATTTTATTGCGCTTTGATCTTTAAAACCATTTATGGAAGTGGTGAGACTTGGATTGTAACTGGACAAAAATTGTCAATAAATGGAGGGAAAGTAATGACAAATTTAAATATACTATATGTATACAGCCACAAATGGCACATAACAGAGTGTAGAAGCTAAATATGCTGCTGAAGTAATCAGAGGGTTAATGGTTATTCACTGTGCATACGTGGGGTGTTGCTGTGCCTGTCGCCATGACTCAGGTATATATGTGTCAACTTCACTGTTGTGGTCAGGTGTTTGACACTGGAAGGGCAAAGAGTTTTTGACTGCCGTGGCGCTAAACTTTGATGATCATGCTGTAAGTTGTGTGTTTGTTTATCACTGGAAACTACTTGGTAATGGACTTTACTCACCTTGATGTCCTGTGGGAAATAATGAACGGATCATTATTGTGCAACAGCCTTCAGATTCTTTCTTGAATGCAACAAACAGCAAATAACTGGTACAGTAACAGTGAAGTGAGCGATCACTCCTAGGTTAGGCATCTCAGTAGCTTAAAGTAATAGACATAGCTCCCGACAATTTCAGGACAAATAGATATAGGTTAAATCAGTCTCATAGATCCCTTCAACACTTGGCATAATCATGTGTCCCTAGTGAGTGGATTGTGTTTGGCTGGCACATACAGTAGGCTGTAATATAAAGCATACACATTACTCATAAAATCCAGAAGTAAATGCACCCTAGACACCACACAAACAATGTTAGAGAGAGGTCGTAAAATATTACAACATTAGTTAATATCAAAGTGTAAATGCAGCAAGTCTATAAAACCAACCTGTAAAACCAAAAAATGTGAACATAAATGTGGATCCTAAATAATTCAAAACAAACAGGTGACAGGCTGTCCAGATTGTTGCAAACTTGTCAAAAAAGGATGATTGTCAGGATGACTGTGAATGGTGAATCGAAGCAAGCTGTTAAATTTCATGGAGAAAGGAAGATTTATTTCACACTGAAGGTACTTTTTAAGCGTAAATGTCATCCAGCAAAATCATACTGTAGCAAGATGCAATCTAGATACTGGATGCATAGTAATGTCATGTGTAAAGGGAGCAAGAGAAGAAGGGGGAGGAGGTAAATGGAGGTTCAGGGAAGTGAAGAAGCAGATTTGGATCAGCACCAAGCTCTGACAGGAAGGGAAAGGGGTGAAAGTCTTCGTCGCGATAGACTAGAGAAGAAACCAACAAAACAGGAAGAAATCTCACATAAAATATACTAAAGTACATATAAAATATACTTTGACCGTAGTGCTTTCATAATTGTACTAATGTTAAATTGCAGCAAGATTTACCCCCCCACAGCACAAAGCATTATCACTGTGTTAAGAGGGGAACAACGCATGCAACAACACAAGCTCATCCAAGTAAACAGACACATACAAACAGAGACATTTCTGTCTGGTGCCAAAAATCACCAACAGAGATAAGAAGGAGGCATGTTTGAAATGGTTTCTGCTCTACAGTACATTTGACAAGCTTTAATTACACTCTTCACAGCAAGTGCAGACACCAGATTATCTTCAATTGTAACCAACTGTAGCATTTTTGGGTCATAGTGCATTTAAGGCATCGTGGATGTCTCTTAGACTCTTTTTAAAATGTGACTTTTTTTAATTAATTTGTGAATATCAATATATTTGGCATTAGATTATCTCCATGACCTTAAGACGTAATTTTATCACACAGTGCAATATATCTGGATATGCTATGTGACTAATGAACAATCCAATCACGCCCTCACCCTTACATCTATGATTTATATGCATGCCTGCATTCTGTCCATATTGTGATCAGATCTCATTATGCAAAGCAAGTGAACACGGCAGCTCTTGCTCTACAGCCTGGACTTACTTTTGCTTTTGCTGCAGAGGGGAGTCATCTTTCACAGCAAATGACTCCGTGGCAAAAAGCAGCAGAAGTGATGACAAGGCTGATCCAGTTTGGATTTGCTTATTGTGGGCCAGTGAGCAAGTAGAGGCCATGTTAATGTTGTTTCTAGATGTACTGATGACATTTAAACCTGTTATGAAGATGTTTATACGTCAGATGACATTTCTACCTGCTGTTATTGTACTTCAAGCAATGTTTCTATCCTCGGTGATGATGTTTCTTTATGCAATGATGACTTTTATACACAGGTTTGACACTATGTCATTTGTAGTTACACCAGTGCTGATTCATTATGAGGTAATGACGTTTCTCTTCATCGTGCCTGTCTTACTCTCTCAAAAATGCCAACTTGCTTTGTGGATTACAGATGTTTTTGGCTGTCTCTGGTCATGGCCGGATTAATTTTATATAGGGTTCCCTGAAGCAAAACTAGCTGCTGGGCCCCTCCATTCCCCTTGATCTATGTGCAGTGTGTGCAGTTTTTCTGTGTCGGAATATCACCTGACCCCAGATTTAATTTAAAGGATATGGCTGGCGATTTTGTATACTTTTTTATTGTCATCACATCTCATGTGCAGCACCAACAAAGACTTGATCCTACTTACCATTATTGTGTATGTATCCAAAGCCTGCTATATCTTATTCCTCTGTGCCGTAGACCTCCTTTGTTGTCCAAAAATACATCATTGAGATGCACCATTGCACTGGGTGACATGTTCCTTCACCCCAAAGACTACAGTCATGTTAGTTTGTTTATAAACAGCTTCAAAGATTAAATGACAGTGATTGCGTTTTCAGTATCTGGAGAGTAGTTCTGTGTAAGACAGATGCCACTGCACATGAACATGAACATGTTTCCATTTACAGTGCTTTGCTAGTTTGTTGTCCTACATATTACAACCTCTTGAGTTTGTACTACACTGTACATTGTAAACTTTAGTATGAAGTTAAGAAGTTGTGGTGTAGCAAAATAACTGTTAAAGGTCTTAAAATTATTTTTTACATGTTTGATGATGAAGCATGACCCACCTTAATGGAAAATCAGTTTATTTCAACTTGACATGCAAATGGCTCCATGGGTCATGATAACTTCATAGAGATTTGGGGAAACAAGGACTCACATGAAACAATGCATAGGTTAGCCAACAGGTTGCCCCAGATGTAGATCCCAATGCAGTTAGTCATAAAGGTCAATCCAGGTGGCTACTTTCTGTTTTTACTTTCAGTCAGACCCAGAGACAAGTGTTTGAAATGATTCATGTAAAAATGAGGTTCATCTGGAACGCTTTAGGAGGGTCATGCAGATTGCCCCGTTATATATGGCTTTTTGCAAGTCCTTGTTTCTCTGTAACCGAGCTGGCAAGTGCAAAGTTAGTATTACTCACAGAGTCCCAGTGGCCCCAAACATGACCTGATTAACTGATCTGTGCAGCTCTTTGGTGATTTACTGCTGGCTCTAATTTCTCCACAGCATTTTGATATCTTGACGTCACAAAAACATAGATTCACTGTAAACAGCAGATTTCTTCATGCTCTCATGTTAGACTGGACACTACAGAGACTCACTATCGCCTCTTGAGGTACCAAGTGGTACTACAAGAAAAGAAGGGCCGAGGCTATTCTTATTTACAGCACCTTTAAATATCTAAACAAATAAAATGTTTTTCTCAGTTTCCTCCCTGCCATGTCATGCTTCATTTTCTTGCTTCGGTCATCTTCACAAAGAAAAATCTAATTAAATGACGATTAAATGGTCAAACAGTAAATCCACCTGAGGAAAGTACAATTATTTTGACAAACATGAAACATACACTAATATGTTTGCTGAGAAAGTGTGACACCAGAAGAAAAATGTCTTGAGTTAATTAACTGCAGGAGGCAATTTTCAGTTTATACATAGACAGTAGTCTCGTACGCTGTAATTAACAACCAGATATGTGCTTTTTAAAGAGGTGAGTGATTAAAATAAACATGTACATGGACACTCTTTGGGGATTCGGCTCTGGCTGAGTTTCAGGTGTTGGTGAAAAATTACAGGAAAGATTAATAATGAAGCCATAATTTAATAATAATTTGACACAGAGGGAATAAAGTGCAAATGCAACATCTTTAATCATTAACTCCTCATGACTGGTGTTTCCCATCTGTTGTATCATTACTTTTTCACAGTAACAAGTATTGCAAAAAACTGTTAATGAATAGCTGTTTTTAAAATAACCTAATGATTTTGTTTTGACTACAATATCTTTGTCATATCAGTCATTGTCCTGTGATTTTTCCTTTTCTGTCCAATCAGCAGTACTTCAATTTCACTGAGGATCCTCAACGTATGATTTAACCAATTCAAAACAGATGAGCACAGGCAAAGCTACTGAGTTATCCTTCAAGGAAAGAAATGATGAAAGCAGTATTTACTATTTGTTTTGTTGGGTTTGGGGTTTTTTGGACAGCTGAGAGCTAGGCTTAGTTTTGGACATATAAAGTTGCTATGGCGGATGATTTAACGAAGCAACAACTACCACAGCTTAAGGCTGACGTCAGTGCGGAAGTATCTTAAAGTGCAATGCCACCGATGGCCACTAGATGCTGGCTCCAAAAAATCCCTGGCTCCGAATGACTCCAAAAAAGTGTCAACTTCTCTCTAGAAATACTAAGTCAATCATTTTTTTCAACCAGTCATTGCGGTGTCAATCACTAAATTCGGGCCCTCTAATAAGTGTGCTGGTGGTCATTTGGGAAATTATTGGTCCATTGATAAGATTTGAAGACTTATAGTAGGCTTGGTGCTGCAATTCTGGGCTTCAAACTGGCTCCAATGTTAACCAATGGGTGACGTCACACCTCGCTAACATCCATCTTTATATACAGTCTATGGTTTTAACAAACAGTTGCCTGTTTCCACATCCAGCAGACGCAGAGCAACATTAGCAATCATTTGAAGTTGTGAAAGGCATATATTCACTCTCCTTTTAGCTTTGTTTTTGTCTCCACTAACTTATATGGAAAAATAAGCTGTTTAGCTGCTAAATGCCCATATGTTCACCAGCTGGTCGTTAACTTTGTCTGTCTGCCATTTAGTGGTGTGCAGGTGGTATATAGGTTCATGAGAGGTTTTTTTTTGCTTCTGCCTGCTGTGACTGGAAACAAGCTGACGAGAGCGGTGAGACTAAATCAAAAAGGTAAAGTCGCAGTCCGTAAAACCAAAACAATGACCTGAAAGACGCTAAAAAGCTCCGTAGAACCAGTGGTGGAAGAAGTACTTAAAGAGAGCTTTTGCTTAAGTAAAAGTCACAATATCCAGCAATATCACAATGAAAAAATACTCCATGACAACTAAAAGTCCAGCATTAAAATCTTACTCAAGTAAAAGTATATAAAGATTGTCAGCAAAATGTACTTGAAGGTCCAGTGTGTAGAATTTAGTGGCATATAGCGGAACAGATCTATCAGAAATGGAATACAATATTCATAAGTATGTTTTAATTACTATATAATCACCTGAAACTAAGAATCATTGTGTTTTCGTTTCCTTAGAATGAGCCTTTATATTTACAGAGGGAGCAGGTCATCTTCCACAGAGCCCACCATGTTGCACCACCATGTTTCCACAGTAGTCCAGAACAGACAAACCAAACACTGGCTCTAGAGAGGGCCTTTCACATTTTTTGTGAGTTTTGTGGCCACCATAGGTACTCCTACATGCTTGGTAGGGGAGGGGAAGGGTGGGGGATATATATAGATGCCACTAAATCATTTAAAGTATCAAAAGTAAAAGTACTCATTATGCAAAATGGCCCCACTTAGTGTTATATTCATCATATATATATATACATATATATGCTATTGGAATACTAATACTGATTCTCTGATGTATACATGTAAGCAGCATTTTAATGTTGTGAAGGTGGATTTAATTATGACAACTGTAGTCTAATCTATAACAATGCATATTTTATAAACAATATTTATATAAAATATTTATCTGAAAGTAACTTGTAACTATAGGTGTCAAATAAATGAAATGGAGTAAAAAGTATATTTACCTCTGAAATGTACAAAATTGTACTTCTTAGTAAATGTACTTAATTACATGCAAACACTGCAGAGAGCTGAGTGGAACAGAAGAGTTAAGTGATGATTCTTTGTAAATGTGTCACTGTGAAGGAATCCTTTCACACTGCATGCAGTAATTTAACCTATGTTAAAAAAAATAATAATAATTAGTGCAGCTTTAAACCAAGAGCTGTGTTTTTTTTTACTAAACCTTCTGTCTACCTTACTGTTTTCTCTTTCTTTCTGCTATGTTTATGTAGATGACAGCCAACTTGTTCTTCATCGAAACTCTCATATTGTAATTGCAGTTGTTTTCATCACTGTCATCTTTAACTGACATGAAGGTAGCTTTTTTGAGTTTTCTGGAGCTTCCAAGAAGTCTGAAACTGCAGTATGCAGCACACCTGAATCATCAAAGCTGATTTCTGGTGATATTTGGCTGTAAATGTCAAACCTCAGTCAGAATCTACAAGGTGTTATCTTTTTACTGTTTCTGACTCTGAACAGAACATCAAAAATGAATATAAAACCTAAACTGACCCTTTGCAAGATAGGTCCCTTTTTATCTTTTGCTTGATAAAAAGTTTGGTTCAGTTTGTGACTTCTTGAAACAAACAAGGTCTTTATTTGTTTTTACATGAAAATTGTCCCTGAAGCAGCCATACGTGATGACATTTCTGTCTTTGAACGTTTCACAAAATGTCTAGCTCTGTGTGACTAACCTATGCCTCAAAAAATGCGTTTTTATCATATGTTTAAAAGTTAGGTCTCCTAAACACTTAAGAAAATAAGCATTTATCAGATTATCAGCTCAATGCCTCCTTTACAACTGATGTGTGAAATCACCATCCACTAACACATTTTAGGCAAGTCTGTCTAGGAACAGACTTTAATTAAAGTGATCATTTCTCATCGCCTAATCATTACAAATTAAATGAGCCATCAGTGTTGTAAATGGAAAAAAAACTGCTGGTTTTCTCTTGTGCAATGAAAACTATTTGTGTTTTACAAGTAAACAAGTCAATCAGAAGATTCAGGTGAGCAGAATAATAGACAATGATTTTTTTTTGTTTTAATTAATCTTACAGTGTAAACAACAGGGAACAGCTGCTGGCACTTTTACAGTACACTCTACTTCCACGTCCTCTTCCATCTTAAGCCCAAAGTCCCTGGCACAGATGTATCAATCCCATTCTTGATTCCTCCCCAACTCCATTTTGATTGTTTCCTCACACCCATGAAAGTAAGACTTCAATAAGCAACTGAACAGACGCAGGTGATTCCCTGGGATTTTACCTCCAATCTCTCTCTAATCACAGTTTCACCCTCCTGTGAAACCTCTCTTCCAGCTTTCCCTCCCACCAGCCACTACAGTATCACACTATCACTTTATTGCTTCTCCACACTGATCTTAAGTCTTACTCCAGGCAAGCTATACTTTTATCCTACATCAGCCACCGACGTCTCTTCCTCCTCTGTCTACCAACAGATTACCCCAGCTCCTCTTTTCCTCTATTTCTCGCCCTCCAGTAAACTTGTGACACCAATATCAGTTTCATAATCCACTTTAGGGCGAGCTGCTGTGAGATCTGAGACATTACACCCCTCAAGCTTCACTATCTAATCCTCTCTGTTTAGATCAACTGGCCCACAATACACAGGGTTTTGTTGTTGAAGCTCATAGTTTGTCTGCAGGCCACTGGAATGTATGATCACTTTGTAATGCTACGTGGTGCCCTGCTTTTAACCGGTGTGTTTAGTATTTTACCTCCCATTAGCCATGTCTGCACACTTGCTTCTCTGCATAATCTCTGCCTAATCTTGTCATTTGCATCAACATTATATGCTCTTGAAAGGAGGAGGCATAATAAGATACATGTTTATGACGGTCTAAACAGTGCTTTTGCACAGGCTTAATGAAATGCCAAGAGCTTAGGCTGAGTTTCATTTTTATCAAAGACTCATGGGGACATCTAGTGTTGACTGAGGAAAAGTAAAAGCATGTATATGATTATTTTCCCTGCTTAGATTAGATTTGTACACCATAATTAAAGCAGATGTGGAAGTGTTAAATCCTCATCTAAAGGAAAGAGTAGACACATAGACAGATTTTCCAGGGAAGCTGAAGAGGAAAGTTTCTGAGCAGCACAGAGACATTAACATAATTACCTCTCTCTGCTGGCTATACTCACAAGTATATCTCACTAGTGGAACCATCCAGCTCCCTCTCTATCATGCTCCTGTTATCTGTCTCTTTCCTACCCTGCCGCTCCCTGCTTCCCCCTGCTTTGATTAGCTCCCATTAAGAACCCACTCCAAGCCGCTAGGCTACCCAACACATTTACAAGTCATAAAGCATTGCAATCAACAAACTCGCACCAGGCCTAAACTCTCCAAGCAGGGAACTGGAGACTGCCACAATGAAACGGAGAATTGAAATGGCAACAAAGTGGCGCTTGACACAGCTTGGAGATGAATGAAAAAGCTGCCAAGGATTTATGTCTCCAAAGCATCAAAGTCCATGAGAGAGAGAGACCCTGGGGAGGGGATAGAGCTATGTCCTCTGTCAAGATTGAGGGAATCAGTCCAAACAATTTGGCTGGATGGAACTGGCTGCCACAGCTGGAGACCAAAACAACCAACAACATTTGTCAGTGGTAAGGAGGGAGACTGCAGCTAACTGATTTTTACAGTGTTTCATACACAGCTACAGGAAATGATAGGAAGCAAATGCAATAAACTGTGTATCAAAAATGTATTCACTTTGGATGTGATATTGTCTGATACAGGAAATAGTGTTGTTATTTTGGTACACTGGAACATTATTTCAGAGCAGAAAAAGATCGGTTTCAGCACAATGTGTTCTCATTGCAGAGTGAGCAAGGACTTTCAGTAAAAGGAGAAAAATGTGTCTCATTCTCAGGTATGTCACAAATATGTTTTAGATATCAGATGTAAAGATAAACAAGAATTGTGTGAAGGGATGTGATACAGACAAGTGACAAATTAAAGGAAAAACCAGAATAAATGAGTGTAGAAACATAAAAAATGCAGATCCTTCCATACAGGGTGTAGGCGGTCACTGAATGGTTTGATGAAAGTGGTGTGAAACATTTGCTATGGCCTTCACTGCCACCAGATCCAAACCCCACTTAACATCTACAGTAAGGCAGATTTGGGCGACGTGTTAGACAGCGCTCTCCATCACCACCAGCAAAACATCAAAACAGGGATTATATTTTGAATGAATGGTATTAACTCCTCCAGTGGAGTTCAGAGACTTGCAGCATCTATGCCAAGGGGTATTGACACTGTTCTGGAGGCTTGTGATGGCACAACTCCATATAAAAACACTTCTGTTTTTAACCTTAAATTGGGTACCTATCCGTGTTTTTATCTTTCTTTCTACTGTGTATACATATATTTTTACAGCCATCGGGTTGCTTTAAACCAAATCAACAGTAAGTGCACATGTTCTATCTGAGTTTGTCTACTAGTTGCATGCACAAACTCGTTATGCTTTACTTATCTTCCTCTTAGCAATGCACTGTTTATTGGCTGTTGAGTTAAATTTGTATATTACAATATAAAACATCTTTAAATCAAATGGTCCGTGGAACTTGTAAAACAGTTGCAAGGAGAATAATGTGATGTTTAGAAACACTACACTACCTTTAGTGGATGGTGACAAAGGGTAATGGTAGTTCAGCTGGTAATGTATGCATTAAAATGTAAAATGAGTAATGGCTTTATGCATAGATACAGAATTTATATACAGTATAAATCCCATCTGAGGGCAGTGTGCTCACACATGCAGAGAATACCTTTATAAAAGGTAACAGTCCTCAGCTACTTACAAATGGAACTATGATTATTTATTTTCATGGGTCATTTCTAAAATAAATTTTTACAAAGTGCTGCACAACTAAGATAAATGGGCACAGTCGAACAACATTCAACAAAACAAGTGGCCAACACAGCAATGACATAAAGTATTGGTGTAAAAGAGAGCTCATTATGGTTAAGGCTGAGGTGAGGAAGGCTGCAAGCCAGCAGAGTGGAATAATACTTGAAAATGAAAATTACTAACTACTTATTATTAAATAACTTTAGAAAAGTGAGTAAAATAAGACTTAACAAATTGTTTAAAAGCCTGAACTTCTTTGACAGCGCTCTCTAAAGGGATTTAGTCTCCTTCAGTTGTAAGTGAAGGTTTTTTTAATGGATTTATTTACTAGAAGGCTCCTGCTTTGGAAAAGCAGGTTGGCCATGAATTGCTAAGAGATACAACAAGGACCAACCCTGGGGTGGATACATGCCACATATGTTAGGAACAGTTTAGTACTTGTGGATTTACTGATTTTATGTTTTATTGCTTGGTCAGATGACTATAATGTCATTTAAATTCAAGTAACAGTAAAATAAAACAAAAAAAAAAACTGCACCTGGACATCTAAAATTGTGAGGCTCTGTCTGCAACATCAAAACACAAAGATCAAGCGTATACGAATAGGACAATCATTTACCTATGATTAGAAAGCATATTTACTAACATGAATCAAAGGCAAGTTTCAGTCTGCATTGATGCTTCATATTCATCTATTTCAACTATATCAACATCAGAGAAGTGACATCAGAGAAAATCATATTCCAAATTGGTCATCAGATTTCTTTTGGCTCTCTTTGCCAAAATCTGGATAGGATGACTTTCTCCAACAGTCGAGCTCCTGATGAGTCCAATTGTTGTATTTATAGCAGCTGCAATTACTATTTTTATATTAACAATGGATCACATGATTGCTTGTTGCTTGTAGTGATGAACCCTCAGAGAATTATCACCTGACTCCCCCCAGCTCTGCAGAGCTTTATCTTTTAGCTTGTTGTTTTGGTTTTTCCAACCCGAAACACAACTGTTTTGATTCACTCTCACTTCTTTTATAGTGTCGTTTTCAGCTGCAGCAGGCAGCTGTGATTGAAAAAGCTCTTATAAATCAACTGTAAGGTACCTGTCCAGCACCAAATGGCAGACAGACAAAGTTAGCAACTAGCTGGTGAGCATGTAGTGTAGTGTGTAGCTTTTATCAGCTAAAGAGCGAGATATTTTACTCTGGAGTTGGCAAAGATGAAAACAGAACAAAACAGAGCCAAACGACTATAATAAATTATAATACATACATGAATAAATAGATAAATACATTCTAATGTTGCTTGTTTATGCTGCGCCTAATTGGACAAAAATTTCAGTTATTGCAGGTATTACACTGTAAAGTAGTTATTTGCATGTAGCATGTAAACTTCACAAACCAAACATCAGTAATTGTTATCTCTGTAAGTTATATAATTTGCAGTTCTGGGTCATAATTGTCATTTAAATGACAATGAAAGAATGTTATATGTAACCTAGACATCTAAAAAAGTGTTTGAAATCCATATCACAAGTTGGTCCTTTCCATCATCTAAATCCTGCAGGATATATGTGTAGGAGGTATTGGAGTTTTTCGATTTGGGCAGTAATACAGACAGCTATTGTAGTCTATATATCACACCTTACATCTAAAATACTCATACTCAAGTCAAGAAGATTGAGGATAAAAGAGGGTGGGAGAGGTACTTATTTGCTGTCACATTTTCAAACCAAGATAAAAATGCCCGAATTCCTCACAGCAGGGACAGTAGCTGGACTCTCATATCCTCTCCTCAATCACTGCAGAGTGCATATGATGAGGAATCCAGTCTCACTCAGATATATTGCAACACTGCAGATCTGGAGGTGTAAAAGAAATGAATATATGGAAAAGAAAACAACTTTCCCAAAGAAATATTACATTTAAAAGAAATAAAACCCCACTTCTTATATGATGAAGGACTTGCTCGTTTGTGTATTATAGTAGTGTAGTCACTTGATTGGGTGGCAGGGATCAGCCAATCAGGGCCTTTGTTACTGGTCTGCCTGCAGATACTTGCATGTGCCGGCCACCATGTTTCATTGTAGTTTGTGGTGAAAGTGGATGAGAGAGGAAATGCATCAGGAGTAGTATATATTGTAAATAGTTTGCCATCCATAAGCCATCCATGCATGTGTGCGTTCCGAAGCTATACTGTAAGCAGAAAATGTGATGTATCTCTGTGCCTTGAGTTTATACTGGCGTTGCACCACAGTGGTCCCATACTCCCAATCAGCTACAGTTACAGTCTGAGTTATCAATCCTTCATTACATCTTATGTTTTCTAGTTGTTAGCAATAGAAAGTGTGATGGCCAACACTTTGCATCCCTGCTGTTGATGAAGTACCTTGTTCAAGAGCCCTTTCAGCTAGTCAGAAGAATTTGGCAAGTTGCCATGGTAATCAATTTTACTAAGGGGAGATTTATGCATCACTAAATTAAAACCGGTTGCACCACACAAATTACGTAGCGATGAGCCATTACTAAATATTTACACCCACTAACTGCCAGGTGTAGGCCTAATTGTCTTATAAGCTATGATGAACCAACTGACAAAGCTAATGTTAGCCTGCTAATATATGATATGTTTAGATTGAAGAGTAAAAGAGGTAATAAGGACACATCTTATCAGACACTTTAAATTTCACAGAAAAAAATACGCAAAACTTCCAGTTACAAAACTTTATGCCAATAATGTTAGACTAAATGACCAAATAACAGCAGTTAGCTCAGCATCTGATATTTCTCACTGTAAACTGCATGAATATTACTAATTCTAAAACACAAATATTTCTTAAGGTGTGCAGATATAAATAAAACTAAGTCATACATACATTTAAAAAACTTATTTTTGGAAGATATGTTACAGCTTGTTATATTACAGTGACTTCCTGTTTACATAGTTGGTTGCTTCTTATTGGATGGTGCTTGAGATGTTTCTTAGCAACCAATTTACATAGGACTGTTTACTAGCTAAGACATTTCTCAAGTTTTCATGGTGTAACCCGATTTAGTAAATCACTAGTTTGAAACTAAGTTGTAGTTATTAAGAACATGTATTTATGAACAGCTGGTGCAATGCAGCCCTGGTATCTTATTCATCTTTCCCATGTTCCTGGTTTTTACCAGTTTCCGGTTTTTCATTCCAATCAGTAACCTTTCACTCATCAGCTTACATCTATGGCTAACCATCACCACTCCAACAACTAATTCTAAACAGCTGCTGCCGTATTTATTATTGTGTTCACCTCACATGAGATCCTGAGCTGCTGACAGATACTCAACCTGGTACAGATTGCTACAGTGTACTTCTAATTTTGTGTTTGTCAACTGTCAGGAACCTGCAGGATGTCTCTTCCAGGTCTGAACCAGACAGCGGAACATAATTATTGTATGCTCCTTAGGACGTCACCCGGCTCTCTAGGAGAAGCAAGCTCAGTCAGCCTCACTGACACCATCACCCATACGGCTCCTCCTCATTTCACACTCACTGTGTGTGTGTGTGTGTGTGTTTCATAGTGTGTTTCTTATTTTCTGCTGGAGATAGGAAGATAGGCAGGAAGGGATGCCATAATACTTTTGTTTACAGCACTGGAAAAAGTGTGTACTTGTCTCTCACACTGTTTCTGTGTGTGTGGGAATGTGTGTGTGTGAGGATGTCAGACTAGACAAACCAAGCATTTATTCCCCGTTGCAGAAGTGCGTGTCATATCCAGGTGAGTGTGACAGATCGGGGCTTCACTACAGTGACAGCGGAGCCAAGGCCATCTTGCTTGTATTATTCATGAGAGCCGGGGATGTCTCGTTGGCACGCTGCTTTGGCACAGCACAGATACAGCAGCAAAATAATAGGATGCTGTAGCTCACTGCTGAGTCATCAGCATCACAGTCTTATAGCAGCACCTAGTGCTCACTGCATGAAAACTAAATAGCTGGGAGAAGTACAGCCACAGTTGTTTGTTTTTTTTTTTTTGCAAAAAAGGAAAAGAAATGGGTCCCCTTTTTTTGAGAAACTGCTCCATATGAATTTTATATACAATATTGAGATGGTGTTTCTTATTTCACCACTGTAATATGAGTTGCAAAGGCTTTCTAGTTAACACTGCTCATAAACACTAGCCTACAACACTACAGTGTCTATACTAACTTCTGGCTTTAGGTTAATGTCTGTGTCTGTATGGGTTCAGTCTTAAGCCAAACTTAAGTTTCTCAGATGCTGCACATTTTGTAATATGTTTGTCATATTGTTTTTGTAATACATCATTTATATGCTGCCTCAGGAGAACAGCATCAATAAAATAAACCCCTCCAATTTTAAAGCCACTTCAGTACCTGAGTTTGAACCCTTTTGCAATCTTATTCTGTGCATTCATATGCACCACATTTTAATCACATAGATAGAAGGTTGATATAGGGCCAGGTATGTCATATTGTTAATATGTATGGGGAAGAAAGGGGCCCTCTGACTTTGTACAATTTTTTGCTGGGTGTAAATAAAAGAAGCTACTGCAGCTGCAGTATTGATTCCTGTCCCCACAAACTATAAATATGAACTCAACTGTTCCAGACTGTCCCACATAAAAACAAGATTAGGTCAAACCCTAGTAACCTAATACGACTGATACAGGAAGTGGGGACACTCAGCCGACTGATGAAGTTATACCATTAGTCAGGGATATATAATAAGAACTGGATACAACATCAGAGGCAGTGCCCTGTCCATTATTGTGAGAGTTGCTCAATGGTGCATGAAGCCAAGAAAGCCACTTCTTTTATCTATTATCCTTTTATTTTTATTTATTTAGCCACTTTTAGATGTGAATAGCATTACTATTAATATAACAATAAGTCCATTGACAGACCATAGAGCTGTGTTACTCCAAGTCTCTTTTAGGTCTAACACTATTCATACATTTAGAGGCTCTTATTGGAAACTTAATAATTCTGTTTTGAAACATGATTTAGTGATTAAGAAAGATAACATGTTTTTGGAACAAGGTTTTCACTGATATATACTTTTTCTAGAAATTGGGAGCTGTTGGGAGTGACAAACTATTTAACAGAGTATTTTATCTGACTCTAGGGAAATTGAAGAAACAAAGGTAATTACCAGAATGACTGCTCTCACTCAAAGAGCAATTTTAGAATTTTATGCCTGAAAATTTATCAGAAAATGACATACAGGATTTAATTTTACAGCAAAATAAATTAAATTAAATATAAAGAATGAAAGCACAGGGAGTTTTTGTGAGGTCAAGGAGAAAATGGTTGGAGGAAGGGGAGCAAAACACTGCCTATTTCTTTCAATTATAATGGTCTCATAGTAAAACCAATTCTATTCAAAAACCCAATATCAGTGGAGTTATTAATGATTATCCCCATAAGATAGCTAATTACTGTTCCACATTTTATATAAAATTTAGAGTCACGGTAAAGTGAGGTAGCAGCTAACCATTTTTTAGGATATCTCACTTCAATTAAGAATGACCAAAAAGATTTTTGTGATAGCCAAGTAACTTCAGATTAAGTCCTGTTCATTCATCACCTAAAATTCAATAAATCTCCAGGGCTTGATGGCTTAATATCTGAATTTTATCACTTTTGCAGAGCAACAAGCCTCCGTCCTCCATGGTGTGTATAGAGAAAGCATTGAAAATCAAACTCTCCCTCCAACTTTATCTCAAGGGCTTTTAACCCTAATTCCAAAGCAAAAGATCAGCTTTCCATTGACAACTGGTGGCCAATTTGCCTTCTTATTAATGATTACAAAGTCCTCTGATTTTTGCCAAAAGAATAAAAGCTGTTTTGGAATGAAACCCATGAAACACAAATTGGTTTTATGATACATAGACATATAACATCAGGCTTGTGCTAGACCTTATTGACTATGCTGGTCTTTATTTTGTTTCTAGATTTCTGCAAGGTGTTAGATCGTCGAACACAACTTTATATTTCAGGCCTTGGGGAAATTTGGTTTTGGTCCTTACTTTTGTGCAGCTATTAAAACCATGTATAAGCATGCAAGTTGTTCAATTAAACTATATGCAGGCACCTCTCCTAGATTTCACTTAAATCATGGAGTCAGACAGGGCTGTCCTGTCTCACCATACTTGTTCCTGATTTGTGCTCAATTACTCTCTGACTTCATTAAGCTCAGCCTCTTGAAGGTATCACAATAGCTGAAAATTAGATACTTATTAGTTAGCTGGCTGATGAAACCACCTTATTCTTAAAGGATGCTTCACAGGTTTCGGTCGCCATTGATGCAATTAAGACATTTTCTAGTGCCTCTGGGCTTTGTTTAAACATCAGTAAGTGTGAGCTGCTCGGCCTCAAAAATTGTAATGTTCCCTCTTCAAACATTCCTGTGAAAGATTCAGTCACTAACCTTGGTATTGTCATTAACAAAAACAAGACATTGGATGTTCTTTGAATTTCAACCCCATCATAGGAAAGGTACAGAAAAAACGTGTATGGCTTCAAAGAGATTTATCCCATAGAGGAAGAATTTTGCTAACAAAGGCATATCCTGACTTACTAATGCAGCTTTATCTCTAGATGGGAACAAAAATACCTCTGTGGCCATTGAGAATCAGTCTTAATGAACTCCCATGAACATGGTGGCCATGGTGGTCAAGATAAATCGGATTGAACAGTTTCTTATAAACTTGACTTTAATTTGGAATTTTAATTATTTAATTATCTGTTCTCAAAACTTAGCCTAGGTAGGCTATATACATCTATGGTTGCTACCCCTTCAGCTCTGGCAAACCAATCATTGCTGGTTGACAGGAAACGCATCACTACCGTTGCACCAGCACAACAATGTCGCCACAGACGCCAGATTTAAAAACTCCAATAAGCTGTGAAATGCAGAGAGATTTACCTGGCGGTGACAGGCTTATTCAGCATTGTGTGAACTCATCTGGCAAGGACTTGAATGTAACGGACTTTCATTTTAATGTACTCCAGCTTTAACTACGGCTGCGTTCCATTTAGGTGAACCAGTTCCAGGCTCTGATGAGGTGCATGCTCACTCACTGACATGGCAAACTGGCACAGTTAATGGGACGGAGCCATTGTTAGTGTTATTATTGCATTAATAAACACTTGTATCTGCTGACAACTGCATTAATATGTGTTATGAACCATGTATTAAATGTTTGTAAGTGCTTTATATGATAAATAGAGGGACTTAAAAAAAAGTGTCATAATATACAATTACTAATACCTTGAAGGAGGATTTATGCATCATCATCATCAGCCACTGCATTTACTGTTCACTTTTTTATCTGGATGTAGATTTAATTGAATCTGGATTTATGGGTAGTTTTCCCCATTTTTATATCTTTATTCCTGCTTGTTCTATCCTTTTTGTACCTACTGTACATGGTCTGTTTGTTGTGCTGCTTTAGCACATAATTTCTCCCCTGGGGCTCAATAAAGTCTTATTTTATCTCATCATCAACTCTTGGTTCAGAATATGTTTGTTTAATGTAAAGTTTTACACCAAAGTTAAATGACTCCGAATCCTATTTGTAGACCTCAAGAACATAATAAGAACATGTTTGTATTATTTTGAAATGTTATAACAGTTAGTGTGATACTAGATATTAGATAGTAGAACTGCAACAACTAGTCAATTAATCAATTAGTCAATCGACCGAAAATGAATCACCATCTATTCTGACTATCAATTTAGTCATTCTTTGGGAAAAAATGTAAAAATTCTCTGATTCCAGCTTCTCAAAAGTGAATATTTTATGGTTTATTGACTCTTACATGATAGTAAACTGAATATCTTTGGGTTGTGGACTGTTGGTCTGGACAAAAGAAGACATTTAAGGACATTACCTTGTGCTTTGAGAAACAGCGATCGCCATTTTTCGCCATTTTTGGACATTTTACAGCCCAAATGACTAATTAATTTAAAGAATGATCAACAGATTGGTTGATAAATGAAAATATTCATTAGTTTGCAGCCCTACTCTTAAAGGACAGGTTCACAATTTTTCAAGTCTGTCTTAAAACAACAGTCAGGAGCCCAGATGAATATTGAAACATGTTTTTTCTTGCCGTAATCATTCCTCCTGTTCATACTGACCATTAGAAGATTCCTTCATAATGAAGCTAATATGAAGATTCAGTCAAATCAAGTAGATATCTTTCAACGTTACAGTTTTTTTTAGTGCCAAAGTCCCTTGTTTTGTGACTGTACTTTCTCTCCAGCTCAACAGGGAAACACTGTCTGATCAAACACAAAGAGGAAATTTGATGCTAAAAAGACTGTATATGTGGCAGATATTCACTTGATGTGACTAACTCAGACTGCTAAAGCTTCATATAAGCTTCAGATAAAAATTTAAACGCAATTTTGCACAACTTACAACGAACATGCATTTGAAAGGGATCTTTTAATAGCCGGTATGAACAGGAGGAATGATTACAGCAATTGAAACCTCTTTCAGTGTTCATCTGGGCTCCTAACTATTGTTTTAAGACAGACTTGAAAAACTGTGAACCCAATCTTTAACATAGTAAAGAAAAACAATGAAGCCAAATACACTTTAACATTGAGACCACTTAATTTCGGTATGTCCGACCGTCAGTGAAAGCACCATTAGTTCCGCCAACTTGTTGCCCCACTACAGAAACGCCTCCTTCTCCTTCTCCTCCTCCTCCTCCTCCTCGCGCCTGTCTGTATTTCAGCTGTCGCTCGGCCTCAGCTCGGTCACTGCTCACTGCCGATCAGAGCGTAAACATGGCTGCTAACCGGGTGATCGTGTATGGCGGAAGAGGCGCTCTGGGCTCAAAGTGCGTTCAACATTTCAAATCCAAAGGATGGGTGAGTGCAGAGAACACATTGCTAACAGGCTGCAGTGCTAAACCGTGAAGATGTTTAGCTCCGATGGTAAGCTGACTGCATCTCTTATTTCTCTCTCTCTCTCTCTCTCTCCCTGAAATAAACAGTGGGTCGCTAACATCGACATGGCTGCAAATGAGGAGGCAAATGAAAACGTGATTGTCAAGTTGACTGAATCTTTCTCCGAGCAGGCAGGACAGGTGAGCTGCACCGGGACTCACATGTTTGATGTTCCTGTCTGATAAATGTCAAACTGAAGAGCCAACAAGCCGCAGTAAAGCTGTTGTTTTGGTATATGTATATATATATATATAATATATAATATACTCATGCAGAGTCAAGCGCATATATATGATTTGTAAATTGTAATTTAATGAGGTAACACAGCTTTGCTAGAAAATGTTTAGGCTTCATGCGGCGTTCAAGTCACAATTAGAAAAGAAGGGAAAAGTAAAGGCGGTTTGCCCCAAGCTGAGCTGATAGTAGAGCTGCAACGATTCGTGGATTAATCAATGGAAAATGAATAGGCAACGATTCTGATTGTAGATTAATCAGTTTGGTCCTTTTTTACGCAATAATGCCAAAATTTGAGGGTTTCAGGTTCTCAAATTTTCTTATGTTAAAGAAAATTTGATATCGTGCTGGACTGTTCAGACAAATTAAGTTTGATAGGAATAATAATAATAGGCTTAATTAGTAAATAATAGGCACTTAAACAACAGACACGTCTACAAAGTGCTTCACATACATAAAATACACAGTGCAATTACAAAGTGGAAAAAATTCAATCCAATCAAGACGTAGAAGACAATGAATACAAATCTTAATAATTAAATGAATAAAACATAACATGACAAATAAAACACTAATGAAAAGCCATTTTAAAAAATAGTGAATTTGATGGTGTCACCGTGGACTCCAGGAAATTGATGTTTTATATACACCAAAAAAATTAATTGGAAAAATAATCGCAAGATTAATCAACAGTATATATAGTAATTGTTAGCTGCAGCCCTCTGCAACATTGGTAGTTTGGCTGCCTTTTTTCATGGCAGGCATCCACATTTTGTAATGTGTAAGTTGGACCAATTTTAGCCTTCAAACCCCCACGTTTAGATGAATTATATCATCCATGAGCCTTTCATTTTCTATTTTGCTTAACCAGTTCAAGCTGGATGAAAGACACGGTACAGGCAGGGACGAGTCAAATAAAAATGTAAAATATAACAGTTAATATAGTTGTTATATCTTTTTTTAGATACAGGATAATAGATTTTTTAAGTGCTTTGCATGAACTTCTGTATGTTTTTATTTCTGTCGCATTCCTCATGTATGCACAGTTATCTTTTTAATTCATCCAATCATATTAGCATACTATGATTGTTACTAACTAACTAACAAATGACTGTATTTGTTACTTGGATGCTACTGTGAATACTTTGTCCAAACATCCAACATTTTTTGTGATGACCTGAACGCAGCATAGAACTGCCCTAGCTTTTGGTCGTGTCGAGATGGTATCCCTAGATTTGCGAAACTCTCACACATGTGCACTTGATTCAGCATCTGCATTCGTATTAGGAGAATGATGTGACAGCGCTGTGGCTGAGGTCTGGTTAGGTTTAGGCACAAAAACCACTTGGTTAGGGTTGGGGAAAGATCATGGTTTGGGTTATGATCACTTGAAACGTGGCGTGGGTTAAAGTTACTACTTTAAAAGTTAGGAAACTTTCATTTTTATGGTAACAGTAAACACCATGACAACTGTAGCGACACTCGCAGTTGGAAGCAAACAGCGATGTCCTGCAGCAAAATCCACTAAGTCCACTTTTTTTCAAATTAGTCACAAATCTCGTGAGAGTTACGCAAATCTAGGCTGACTGTCTAGACACGACCCTCGCTGCTGCGTGAGCTGAAACTGTAATCGCCATTTAAACGCCTTTCATCTCCTGTGTGTGTGCCCTTTGGCATTAATGAAAAGGCGTCAGTACTTATCTCTCATTTTGTGCAGGTGACAGCAGATGTGGCCCGGTTGCTAGGGGAACAGAAAGTGGACGCCATCTTGTGTGTGGCAGGAGGATGGGCAGGAGGAAACTGTAGTTCCAAAGGTCAGAGTTCATACTTTGTGTTTGCTCAACATTAATCAACAGCCAGTTTTCTCCCTGCTTGCTTAAATTTGAAACAAACCAAAATAATTCAGATAATTTCGAGTATTATTTTTGAATTTCTGTATTTTATGTTGCACGAGTTCTTAGAAAAACAATCAAAAAGGCAATTAAGATGACTTTGAAGTTTTCTGTTTAACCCTGTGACACAATAGCTTTTATATCTGGTTCTAAGAGACTTGCCCTTTCTTATCCTGCCAGTTTTTTTTGCATTTATCTACAGCCAGCATGAAAAACTGCAACTGGCGGTAAAGGAAACAAGCTGTTCTCTGAATAATAAGGACAAGACTTGATATCCACTGTGCCGCTAATTAGCATTTGAGGGATGTTATTCCCAAATCCTGCCTTATCACACATGTTGTTCCTGGCTGTAGGGACTTTTAAAAGGTCAACACATAATAATCTGGTGCATCTATTGAACATACAACAAAAATTGTTCTTTATAAACACATGTCTTCCAGATTTATACAAAAACACAGATCTGATGTGGAAGCAAAGTGTGTGGACCTCCACTATTTCCAGCCACCTCGCCGCTCTGCACCTAAAAGCAGGCGGACTGTTGACTTTGTCTGGAGCCAAAGCAGCCCTGTCAGGCACTGGAGGTAAGGCACACATTTGTGTTTACTGTTCTCATCATGATAATCTGGTTAGGCCGCGTGTCACGTCAGGGTAACAGGCAGACTTTGACATATCGGAGACTACATTGCGCATACGTCTTTGTTGTCCAACTTGCCAATTTGAATTATGTTGGTAATAGAAATCGCCGTGGGGCTTTGACAAGTGGATTGACACACTGATCAGAGCCGTGGGGAATCTCACACAGTGAACAATAGCGAGAGGAAAAGGTGTCGATAAAATGGATCCAAGAAACAAAACAAGAGAAAAAAAAGATGGAATAGCCTAAGAGCTCCGTGGCAGCAGTGTGGTTCAGTGGTTAGAGAGTCTGCTTCAGACGAAAAGTCAATGGTTTGGTTTGCCTGTTTGTCCATCAGCAGCGCTGTGCTCCGTCAGTGTCCTTGATCAGTTGACTCTACCCTGACCTGCTCACTTATTATAAGATATCCTGAACAAGGCAAATATTTAAAACGTAATTGACTGGTGTTCATCAAAGAAGCTAAAGATGACAAAAGCAAAAGATGGCAAATGAATCAAATGCAACAAAAATTGGTCGAATAAATGTATTTATTATTACTAATATTAGTATCTTCTATCAAATAACAAATCAGGATGTTCCCTAAACAAATGTTCATTCCTTTGAAATGCATGATAATAAAAGTATAATACATTTCATGTTAAAATAAATTATCCTTTTTTTTCAGATTTTGTTTTGTGACACATTCTTCTGGTACTTTTCACTTCTACAGTAAACACAAGTATCACTATAACTTTATTAACATTGATTAACATTGATTTTGTTTGGTTTTATTCACAATATACAGTATCTAGTGTGTATATATATATATATATATAGTAATATAAAAACTGCATAAGTGCACAGTTCAGATGATCGGTATTGAATAATATGTTGGATTATTGTTTAGCTCCAGAACCAAATTAGAAACATTGTACTTTTAGTGTGCAGGATTTTATTCTTACTATGAGTGACTGTTGTTACCATGTAGAGCTGAGACGGAATTGATTGACAGCAACAGTCAGCCTTGTCTTAAAGTGTCTTTTGTCCCAACCAACGGTTCACCACCCAAAAGTAACCCAGAAAATATTCATATTTAAGAAGCTGGAACCAGAGATTTTTTGCATTTATTATTCATATTTATTTATGTTTTTAAAAAAATAACTCAAAACGATGAATCAATTAACAGAATAGTCAATCTACTAATCATTGCAGCTCTTGTGACAGGAATTTTTCATTATTTTATGACGCTTTATACACTAAACAGTTAATCAGTTAATCAAATAAATATTCAATAGATCAATCCATATCATTGTTAGTTGCAGCCAAAGTATCATGTGACAGCAGCCTAACTCATGTTGGCCTCTGTGGCACCCAGAAAGGATTTGGCGTGATGCCATGTGATGTCCAGCTCTGCCTGTGTCTGAGCTAACCATGTGATGGGCTGAGATCCAACTCCACAGCAAACAAAGCCCTGGCTCAGCACAGGGCCGACAAGCTCATTGGCTGCTGGCTTAGGAAGAGAATGACTCAGCAGTTGTGGCAGCACACATTATGCACATGGACAGTGTGTGTTAACGCTCACCTAATATCTATTGTTCTCTTTTGACTAAGCTTGTATTTATGTAGGATGCTGCTCCTGTGAAGGACCGACTCCTTTTTGGAATTGTAAATGAAATGTTAAAGAACTGAAAGTTATCGTCTTGTTTTCCAAAAATCCAATTTCTGTGAGTTCTAATTAAATGTTAGGCTATATTAAGAGCCAGATGGTAGGAAATATAACAAACAGTGTTGAGAGGTGCTCATGCTCATCCTTTTCTTCTGTGTGCTTTGATCAAACAAAGTGAGTGAAAAGTTAATAAGCATCCGCCAAATCCAGATCATCTGTGCAATGGAAACAGGAAAGCAGATTAGGATGACTAATTGTATTGGCTTCAACTGTTGTTGTTAATAAAAGTTTTATGAATGAATACCCAGTTAAATGTTGGAAACGATAAGCAGATGTGTAAGATAATTAATCAAACTCGTTTTCTTTTTTTTTTTCTTTCTGTTTTGGGATTGACCAAATGTTCCTGAACAAAAACAAGCTCCCTCATCTAAATGTTTTAGTGTTGCGTTCGATGGTGTCCACCAGAATTGTAATCCAACTTTACTAGAAATTCCAGAGCAAATTTGAAAGGTGATAGACTAAGAAAGGGTTGGCAAACCACGTGAATGCTTTTTTTTAAAAATAATCTTAACCTCCAACATCGGCTTTGAAACAGAGGTTGAACCCCAGAGGTGGAGGAGGAGGGGACTCCATGTGACTTGTATTTTGTTTCATAATCCCCAATCTGATTATCCTCCAAAGATGACGATTTGAAGATGCAAAATATAGCTTTCAGTGTTTGGATGCACAGAAAACCAGCCTAAAGCCTCAGTCCAGTCCTCATTTTAACACACAGTAGATGTGGATTAGCCTGTGAAAAGTCAATAGTGCAAGATTTTAATCTGAATAGTAGTGGATATGAAGTGATGGAGTGACAATCTGGGACTCTATAAGTCTTTTGTTTAGGCTCGCCAAATGTAGCTTCTCATCATCCAGTGTCCAATTGCATATTTTTCCCTGGAGCTGGTTGCATCACAAGTTAGTAAATTCTAAGTTAACATAGTTTTAATGTAAGTGTTTTTAAGTAGAGATTTATGCATCACTAAAATAAGAAGTGTTGAGCCACACGAAAGTTATTCCATAGAGATGAGTTGTTACTAAGTATTTACAGATACTGACTAACTTGTGTAACTGCTACGTAGCTAACTGAACCAACTGTAAACTGACAAATGACCCGTTTAGAGTGAGCTTTTAGAATTTAAAAGGTAATAGGAAATGGTTGACACATCTGACACAGCACCTCATCAAAATTATGTAAACTGGGAAGATTTTAAATTACATATCACAAAAATAACATAGCATACTGCAAATTAGAGAATGTAATGCCAGTGACATTAGACTAAATGACCAAATAATATGATTATCATAATCAGTATTTTCCAGCCATGAGCACACCGTCAGTAGAGTCAGTCAGTCTGATTGGACGAGATGCATGCAATGCATTCTGGTTGTTGTAGGATTCCCCCTTAAGAGCGGTATGGGGAATGACCAGCTAGTCTCCTCTAGTCATAGGGCACACATTTCCAGCATAATTGCACATTTCTACTTGATAAGTGACCTAGTTTTAAGAAATCCTCATATTCATAGCAAAGAATTTTTCCTTTAAGCTTGTATGTAGCATTGACACGCAGACTGCAGCCTGCATTATTTCAGCTAATTATGACTTAATAAGCACAGACAAGACTACTTCATTTTCTGCAAGCTTTTGCACTAAGTGAGTACAACCTTAATTAGTCTGAGCTTCCCCTCTTCACATTTATATGTTGGACTTAAGCTGTCGCTCCTAAAAGGCGTACAGTGACAGCAGAGTGGGTTTCAAGGACAAACTGAATAATTAGGAGATTTAATTGTTGATGGACGCAGAGAATGAACGTGTGGCCTGTCAGGTACAGGATGTCTAAACCTGCAGGCTAACCTGGAGGGTATATAATGTACAGTTGCATATATGCAACAAATCAATGCAGTGTTTATTTCAGTGTTCTTAGACTACTGCATGACTGGTATCCCTGACCCTGGTATCCCTTAGATTTAGTCTCCATTTTGCTCTTGGAGAAAAACAAAAGCTTTGAAGAAAAGTCGTGTCACTACCCCTTGTTCCCATTGGTCAGTTCTTTGTAAGGTATCACAGCAAGCCTGTCATAAGATTGGTTGAGGGGGGTGGAGCAGATGCTTAGCATTCTTTGGAAAGCCAATTTAGAGGGGGGACTTACTGAATCCAGATGCTGAAGCTACAAAACATCGCTCCAAGTTATCCAAGGCTGGTTTAATGTGAAAACAACACACTAAGTAGAGGGAAGAGAACAAGCAGTAACAGATGTGTTGCATGTAGTCAGTGAATCTATGTGATTTTGTTTATGCATTTACTTTTGTAGAGCTGTAACAGAAAATTAATCTGCAACTATTTTTCTAAATCAAATAATCCTTTCACTAATATTTTAAGCAAAAATGCAAAATTTAGCTGATTCGACGATGTCAAATTTGATGATTTAATGCTTTTCTTTGTCATACATGATGGTTTTGGACAAAACATTTGAAGACATCACATTGGGCTGAGGGGCAACTATAACTGATATTTTTCACTATATTCTGACATTTTATAGACAAAATGACTAACCATTCAGATCAATCATTAGATTCATTGATAATGAAATAATCGTTAGTCGCAACCCTATATCACAGTGTGAAGAACTGGGTTGCATTTTACCTGGTTACTACTTCAGTTTTAAGTCTCAAGATGTTCCTTCCATAGATTTACTGATGTCTTTCCACTTGACCTCTCTCTGCTAAATCAGTGTCATCCACTCCTGCACAAGGTGTGTTTTGCATTTGATGTGGTTTGTGGTCTAACCTTTGCAAACTGAATGTTTTCCAAGACACTAAAAAGAATATCCTCTCTTTAACCCCCAGGCATGGTAGGGTATGGCATGGCCAAAGCTGCTGTCCACCAGCTGTGTCAGAGTCTAGCAGCAAAGAACAGTGGGATGCCATCAGGAGCTGCTGCTGTGGCTATACTACCGTAAGTACTGCATTGAAATGCTGTGTACACATTTGGTCATAACGCACATTTAGTCCTGACGTTGGTGAATTGTATACAGCGCTCCAGTGGCTCACCTAAACCATGGTGTGTGACAGGTAGGACAATGGAGAGCTCTAAAGGATAGTCAACCAAAAACCTATATTTTGAGTTTCAATATACCTCCTGTAGGCTCAAAAGTGGATCTGTAAAAGTAACAGCTTTGTCTAACAGATGGCCACTGTAGTCTGCTTGGCTTCACAGCAGTTACAATGGATTCTAATGGCAAACCATTGTCATAGGAAAAACGTCCATGGAAATGTCTCAAACCGCATCTGCAGCATAATTAACTTGCTGACGATCCATATGATTATTTAATCCTCAGAAGATAGATTTTCAGTGAAGAAGTTCCTTTTTAAAGGTCAAGAGAATTCCTCACACAGAAATAAACACTTTGCACAAACCGATGTCTGACTAATTTTGCCTTTTGGTTGGTAAGGCAGTCTACTCCGTCTCCGTCTCAAAGTGGCTGTTCATCTTTAAATTCTGCTTGCTTCTGTAGACCGTGGAAGGAAAACATATGAAACGGTTTATTTCTCTGGCAGTTTAACTTAAAAAAATCGGTCCTTTAAGGGCCAGTGTGTAGAATTTAATTCCACACCTTCAGTTTGTATTGCAGGCTTTTTGTTAGAAAGAGGTCTCAAGTTGAGTTAACCCTGATTACATCATTTGGTTTTTGGGTTTTTTTTTTTCAAACTTTTAAAAGCTCCCTCTAGAGCTACAGAAGACATTATACAACTGTTTTCACAGGCTGTTTTAGGACTCCTCTTGATGAGTCAACTTAACTTCATGTGTAAAATCACTGGAGTGCCCTTTTTATGCAAAAAGCAACAAAAGAAAACTAGTACATGACCTTGAACTTCCATAGCCGCTAGTAAACTGCACACAACACACTCATGCTTACTGACCCAGATGGTCCATGATGCTTCATAACAAACAGATGAGAGTGATATATTTTAATTCCCTTGCATGATTGTTAGATGTTGTATTTTCGCTCTGAAGTTTTATTACTTATTGCTAGTACGAAACAGATTTGTATCAACAATAAGTCATATCCACATCCAGCATCAGAATTTGCAAAACAGGACACATGATCAGTGTCTTTGTTAGTGTGGAGGGGATTCTCTTTTCTGTTACAGCCTCATATTGTGCTTTAGGTTAAAAGAGAAGTTGTGTATATTCAACATAAAGATCTTGCACATAGCAGCTTTAAATTCAGCCAACATTGCAAGCCGCCAGTAAAACGAGTGAAGATGAAAGCTATTGTGCTGTAAAATTAGCTGTGCCACATACTCCTTTATGTTAGATGGATAAGAATGTAGGTGAAGATAAGCCGCAGGAGAAAAGGAAAAAAAGATGAATAAGGCTGCCAATTTTACCCAGTAAATCTCTCGTCATGCACATGATCTGTTTTAAATGAATGACGCACACAATAGCCTTTGCATCACCGCCTCCTCTGTGCACATATTGAATTTAAAACCAGTGTTTTTTGCATTGTCATCGTGAGAAGCTAGAAATGCATTTTCAGGGGTGTATCCGGCTCCTGCACCCTCTTTGGTTGCATTTTCCACCAACAAGAGGCTGGACTGAGTCTGCCTCTCCAGCATGCTGTCACATCTGTTTAGCATTAGCCTCATGACTTGCATTTCTGCTTTAGTCTGCATGCCCCAACCCCCCTAGTTCTGCTGTACCAACATATAGCGACACTATATAATATATATGAAAGTCACAGTATACACTGTTTTCCTTCAAAACCCAGGTTCTAGTTGAATGACACCTTCTTTTAATTGAAATATTTCAAAACTATTGACTTTTCCTCAGTTAGTTTTTCAAAAAGCAACAAAGAAATAAGGATTTGTATTTGTGCACCCTCTTCCGTCTTTATGAGAATTTTTTTCATGCTTTTAAATATATGTATAGGACTTGTACACCATGATGATTCCCTCCTAAAATACTACAGTACAATGAGCAGCTAGGTCAGGATGTTTTATTGTTTAAAGGCAAATTACACTGGGACAATGCATGTTAATATTATTTGCTTGTAACAAAGGTGATATGAACAACATGCTGTGTTGAATTGCTAAGTGATATTTCAAGTCATGAATATGATAATAAAATGGAAACACGATGCAAATGACTTGAACTTTTTTCTTTTAAAAAGAAAAAAATCCACACAACCCCTGTATGCAGCGCTTTGTTTGTGTGGAGATAATTCAGACTGCCAGCTCTGCTCTCTCTCCATTGTCCAGACGCTGCTACTCACCCTGATTGTCATCTGGTTTAATTTGGCAGGGTTACCTTGGATACGCCAATGAACAGGAAGTTCATGCCTGACGCAGATTTCAGTTCCTGGACGTCACTGGAGTTCATTGCAGAGTGAGTGCCGGAGCGAATGATAGTGCCTTTTCTGTCTTACTTAGTGGCTGTTTGAAGAATTTTTTTAAAAATTATGAGGGAACAAAATTGTGTTTTCATTAAACAGACCACAAAATGACAGATTTGTCTCTTCTGCCTTTGCATCCAATAATCTACCACCCAGGACATTTGCATCATCAATCTGTGATGTCTAGTGTTGTAACTTACCTTTTTTTTGTATTCTCATTTACGCTTAACCCGTCAGATCTCCTTTATTTTAAAAAATGCTTTCAACACTTACCTTTTACTCTCAATGAAAGATGGTTGTCTGGAATATACACCCAGATAGCATACGGAAGTGGGCCACTTCAGGCAATGATGTGCTGGCCTTCTTCTGGCCCTGACAAAATGGATGTGAGCCTGAAGTGGCCTAGATGTAAAATAACAGATAATGTCCGAATATTCCAAAACAAATGTGGGCCATTTTGGGCAAAGATGCGGTGCTCTCGGCGATGTGTAATCTGGATGTGACCCTAAAGTCGCCCATGTGATACATAGTGAATATGGCGCAAATATCACAAAACAAATGTGGGCCACCTTTGGCAAAGATCTGGCACAGTCAACAATGGTTAATGTGGGTGTAAACCAAAAGTGGCCCACATATGGTGCAGCAAATGTGGCCAAGTTATCTTAAAACATACCTAGGCCAGTTCTGACAAAGATACTGCACAGTTAGCACTGGCTTGACTTGATGTGAACCTAAAGTGGTCGACATATGATATGGCAAATATGGCCTAAATACTATACAACAAATTGGCCCACTTTTGGCAATTGTATGGCACAGTTAGCACTGGCTGTCATAGTGTGAGCCTAATGTGGCCCACATTTGAAATAGTAAATATGGCCCATATATTGCTTAACATTATGGGGCTACTTTAGGTAAAGATGTGGCACAATTGATACTGGCTTATCTGAATGTGAGCCTGAAGTGGCCCCGCATATGATGCAGCAAATGTGGCCTGTTTATCTTAAAACATATCTGGGCCAGTTCTGGCAAATATACAACATAGTAAGCACTGGCTAATCAGGGTGTAAGCCTGGAATGGCCTGTATTTGAAATGGTGAATATGGCCCAAATATGGTTGAACAGTATTGGGCCACTATAGGTAAAGATGCGGCACAATTAGTACTGGCTAATCTGGAAGTGAGCCTGAGGTGGCCAACATATGATGCAGCCAATGTGGCCTGGTCATCTTAAAATATATCTGGACCAGTTTTGGCCAAGATACGGTATACTCAGAACTGGCTAATCTGGATGTGATATGATATGATATGAGATATGATTTACTGTGGTTCTAAATGAATCATAAAATTTTAGAGGTGAATGTGCATACACACCGATAATGTCTACAACTGTTAAGGTAAGATTCTCTGGAAATGCTCCTAGAAGATTATTTTTCTACAGCAAAGTGTGCCCTGGCCTCCTCCTCTTATAAACATGGAGTTTATAAGCAATTGCCTTGTTTGGTGCAATTAGGGTTGAGCCCCACACATACCCAATTGAACTCATTAACTGATAGCACCTTGTTGAGGGCTGCACAGCTTAAGGCAGCTGTCTTTCCAGTGACACACAAATGCTTTATCCACAGGCCCTGGAATTAGCAAACCACTTGCTTGTTGACTGTGACTGCGAAAACAATGTTGCTAGGCCTGTTGCTGGCAAACAGGAGTACATTGCCAAAATGCCAAAATTCCATGCAGGATGTGGGCCATATGAACATTAGGATTATTTGGTTCGTTCTTGGTTGACATGCAGTAATGCTGTGCTTGTGGCCCTGAACTGGCAAACAGGAGCGGACCGCCCAAGTGCTATCATTCCACGCGGTATGTGGGCCCGATCAGGGCCAGAATAAAAATGAACTGTGGTCCAGATGTAGGCCAGATCTGGTTTATTTGTTTAGTTTTTGGTTTACATGTGGCATTGCTATGGTTTGCTTGTGGCCCGGATCTGGCAAACAGGAGCAGACTGTCCAAGTGCCATCATTCCATGCGGTATGTGGGCAATGTCGGGTGTGGGCCGGATATGGGCCACAGCAGTTTTGCTATCTGGGCAGTAAGTGGTGTGAGAGTGTAGTAATTTACATGTCTCTGATCACAGCCATGTCCCTTATTGACACTGAAACATGTCTTCATGTGTCTGATGAGAAGAGAATTTCTCTTTGATTGTTCAGTGTCGCAGCAAAACGGCCTCACTCTTTGATTCTGACGGACTGACGCCCCATAGATGCTTTAGATCACAGAGTCATTTTCAGTTATCAAACTCGATTAAAGCTGCTGGAAATAGCTGACAAAACATTTGGCCAGTTGTGCAACAAGAATAAGAACACAGTGACAAACAACAGATCAGCCTGTAATACAAAGTACATTGCTGATAACCTGCTGCAAGCCTGCATATGTTGTATCAACGATTCAGTCAAACTCTGTAGTATTTACAGTTTACATGACAGTTTAATTACATTGCACTTAACAGTTTGCTTGATACAAAATATTGTAATATCGTTGTTTGACATGTCAGTGAACTACAAAGACTAATTAAGCAGTGTTATTACATTTTCTTAACGAAGATGTACAATATGAAAATGAATAAGACGTGTAGACGGTCCTACTCAATTCATGAAATTTTTTGAAACAGGTTGATGAGAATTGCGAATTTGAATAACAGGTTGAATTAATTAGATTGAAAATATAAACTCAGCCATTTCTAAGAGTACACTAGGAACTTGCCTTGCCTTTGAGAGAGCTCCACATCAGTATAAATGCTGGCTGCATTTAGACAGAAGTTTGTGTTGATTACCACAGTGTTTACACTCTGTGTAGGGCTGGAGAGATTAGATGGGATTTGATCCAGTTTGATAATCCCCGAGGAAACAGATGAGGGTCTGAGGACAGAGATAGAAACTATCTGGATGGTGGAAAATTAAAAGAGGTGCCAATCCGCTGTCCCTTTTATCATTGTCCCTCTCCCTTACATCTACTTACCTATCTGGCTTTCTAAATGACAAATGTCAGTCATGAAACCTAAAACCTGATCCTCCAGTACATATCATCATTACTTTTCAAAAAAATAGGTTTTGAAGTTTATTATTCAAGGCAAGGCAAACTTATTTATGTAGCACATTCAAAAGATATGAAGTATCCCCTCTCTACATGTGTCATCACTCGACAGTTAAAGACTACAAAGTTAAATCCTTTATGAGATGGGATTCTAGTTCTAGTTAAGGCTGAGTATAGTATGAAATTCTTAGTTTTGATTTGATATCTGTCTAACACTAGAAGCTGTACAGGAACTTTGCTTAAACAAATAAAATACTGTCTAAAAGTTGCAAAATTGTGATTGAAGTGGACTAATACTAACTGTATCTGACCCAGAATTTGATGCCAGCTTTGGGTAGTTTTCAGTTTTTGATACTTGATGCTATGGGTGGACACTTTTTATTTGGTACCAGGTACTACTGAGGTTCAACAACCAGTTCTAGTGTTAGTCTCGGTAAATTGTACATCCTCATTTTTACCATGCGCACTTGTTTCTGATTTGTAGGCAGATTTCCGTTATTTGTACACCTGAAACATGGTCCCAATCAACATTTTAACCACTTTTCTATATAAGTTTGCAGGGTGTATTCAGCTGCAGGTAACTATAGCAACAATCTAGCTGTTATGCCTCGTTACCAATTATCACTCTCACTGGTGAAAGTAGCTTGGGTTTAACTGACCAAAATCCATGCTTATTTAAACACAGACTGCCATTTTATAGAACTGCAATCCCAAATAAATCCTACATTAATAATTCAGCATAAATACTGTAGGTGCTAATTAAAAATGGGTATATAAAAGCAGCTACTGTGCATTTTATTGATTTAAGTCCACAGGCAATTGAGATTTTACACTTAATGTTTATTAATGCACAGAAAAAACGTTACCATATAAATTAGAACTAGGACAGTGTTCAAAATTAAAATATATTCTCTTTCTTAAGATTATTTTTCGGGCAGTTTGCCTTTTATGCGAAAGTGACAGTTGAGATACAGGCAGGAAACACCGGAGAGAAAGGGGGGGTTTGACTTTCATCAAACGTCCCAGGCTGGAATTGAATCGGGGATGTTGCAGGTTTTTTTTGCAAGTTGACAGCCGCAATATATTTACAAATACTACTTCTGTTTCTTCATGTTGCTGCAGGATGTTCTTCAACTGGTCCACTGGGGTGAACCGGCCGGCTTCAGGAAACCTGATGCAGCTGCTGACCTCTGGAGGCGAAACCCAGGTTGTAGCTGCACAGTAGAGGACAGAGTGGAGCTGTGGAGACAGTGATGGGGGTTGGGGAGGAGAGAGGAAGAGATAAAGATGGATTGAAGCAGAGGGAGAGATGAGGAGAGAGGGGATGATATGGGGCAGGAGAGTTGGTGAGATGGGGGGAGTGATGAAGAGGGTTGCAGGGTATAGAGGTGAAGAAGAGAGATGGTGACAGAGAGGAACTGAATGAAATAGGGAGGTGGAGAGATGACGGCTAGATGGGTTTGTTCTGGTGGGGTGAAGAGAAGGGGGGGCTCTCAGTGCAAATGCAGGCTCACAGCGCCATCTAGCTGTAGGTCACTGCAATTATCCCACTGTTGCAGTCAATCAGACCGTGTTAAATCTGCAGAAATGGAAATACACCATTGGCCAGTTTGGGGTACACAGACTGAAGGGTGCTCTCCGACAATTTTGAGAATTTCTTCAAAGTATTCAGACTTTATTTAAAAGTGAAGTGAAATTGTGCTAAATGAAAAACATTTCATATCAAAATGTGTATTTAGATCTTATTCGGTCCGGCCTGTGTGCTAGCAGCCACTGATTAAGATCCATATATAATTTGTGATATGATACTATAGTAATTCTGTCAAAGCAGTGTTATTACAATCATTAGAATGTGGGAAAACTGCAGAAAAAGAATGATCCATGTCCTCAATCTACTTATAAGGACCCTTCTCTCTCCAAAATGCTTACTAGGAACTTCATACCTACAATACATACAGTCATATTGTACCTAGAGATATTCAACACAAGACAATGTCATTCCTCTGTGACGTCTGTAGACCTCTTTAGTTTGTACTGTTTGTAGTCCTTGAAGGTCCTCTGCCACTGCGGAACCTCAAAGTTGAAGAAAGCCGCTGTCTTCTCGCATACGGACAATACGCTTTGGAGTGGAGTGGCCTTATTTTATGTTGGTGACTATCAAGTCCAAGTGTCCTTGGTGTCCTAGGTATGAAAAAGGTGCTCTGTCCTGTTGTGAGTTTTCTAAGTCATGTATTGTAACTGTGTCAAATTCACAATAAAATAAATCAAAATAAAGGAACTATGTGAAGTTCAAAGTTCTTTTCTATTTTGCCTTGTAAACAGTAGTTAAAAAAACAATTTCACCTCAAGGTCCATTTAGTAGCTTGTTTTGAAGCTTTCAATTATATATCCCAAGAGCTCTGTGTTTGCAATTTGCATGCCCTCAGAAATTCCAACAATGGAACAAGTAGTGTCCATGGCATGTACACTACTTTCTGCTTACAATCCCAAAATACTGTGTGTTGCATTGAATAAAAAATGACAGTCATGACACTACACCTGTCCGTGATGACACAAGATGAAGATTATTCATTCTGTAATGTCCAAAACCTAAACTTACTGTTAAATATAGAGATAGCTACTAAGTAATGTCGGAACCAATCGGCTATCTATCTGAAGACGATATAGCCTCTGGGAGCAAAAGCCAATATTTTGGGGATTCTGGTGTAGCAAACAGATAAATGGATAACAGATATCCGGGCCAAGACTATCTCTCCCGTTTGCCAGTCGTTGTTTACAGTCCAATTACCAATTTGAGATGGTCCGGATGACATTTCAGCTAATCTCTATAAAAGGTATATGCATATGAATGCATATATATATATATATATATATATATATATATATATATATATATATAATTTTATTTTTTTATTTTTATTTATTTATTTATTTATTTTTTTATTTTTTTAAAGCTAAATTGTCATCAGACAATAGTCGATGGGTTCCAAGATTGCATTTTGGCCAATGCATTCTGCCTCTTTTGCTCTCCACAAGGACTGTTTACCTGCATGTGACCAAAACCTGCTCAAACGTGATTGGTCAATACTACTCGGACTACAAAAGGAAACCAGAATGCTTCCGGTACCAAAATCTTGCTCTGTTGCCTACAGATTCTGCATTCATATGCAGATATCTGTTTATAGAGATTAGCATCTATTATTATAATTCAATCAAAAGATCAATTGTTGTAAAACCTACTCAAGGTGAACATTTGATTGTCATTTGAAAAAAAAAAGTCGACACAATACTGTATCACACAATTCAACATGAGTCAAGTAATAATTTACAACTGCATCAGAGTTAAATGTGCTGATATTTGACCTTTAAAAAATAGACATTAGATATTCAGGGAAACTTAAAGTAGACGGCAGGTGACATTTTATTTTTTGTTATTGTCAACAAATCTCATGAAAGAACCAAAACCAACAATGTCTCAGTTCATCTCCCAGTGCTTTCTGACTTCCATGCCCTGTCTGTGGCACTCAACTCCAAGTCTATGACAAACTGTACATTTTTAAAAAGGGCTCTCAAACATCTGGTTTCATTTTTAAAATGTCCAAATAATTTCCTAAAACTGGGGGGTACTGTAATTTTTAGCAAATGTAGTTGCAAATGGAGAGGAATAAAGAATGTCAGGTTTTGGATACACAGACAATACTTGTTAAGATCAATTCATATGTGATTTTGGTCTTTTGATAGGATTTGTTGACAGTAAGAAAAACAGAATATCACCAGATTTATCCTTTAAACACGTCAGTATATTAACAACCACTAGATGGTGGTGTTCAATAAGAGTCATGCTGCTGCGTGGCCACTGTGTGTTTTTAGTGGAAGTGGCATTAATCAAATGGATGAGTTAACACTCGGAGCTGAATATGCACTGCTATGCATACATTGTATAAAAATAACTTACAGAAGGACCCTTTAGCATTCACTCTCCTGCACAGAACTGATTGCTGAGCATCCAGCCCTTTCACCTTGGCAAATGCAAATCTCTACAGCAGTGGCATCTGGGAAGACATCAATTTAAAAGTTGGATTATGACAAATAGATTATTTTACAGCCCCATTCCTCTTTGCACAAAATGTTGTTGTTGTTCAACCAACCCATATATTCACCCTCAGCGTGGACCAGAATGCACATAAATAGACTACAGGGCAGCTGCTAGGCCTTAGTCTTAAACTCTACTATTTCTCCCGGCTGGCCACAGTTCCAGGGGACTATATGGCTGTTGACAAGCACACTGCAATAAATCACCATGCTGAGGATTAATAGGAAAGAGCAAAGCACCCCAGCCCACTGTAGCTGATATGTATTTATTCTAGGTGGCGTAGCAATTCATCTCACCGTGTGTACGATCATGTGTGTGTGTTTGCATGTGTGTGTGAGGGCCTGAGGCAAATTCAACACGTCTATGCATACATTACCTCCCATGATGCCAGCACTATAGAGTGATTGCCCATGGGGATCGAGTCAATGTTTATCACAGAAAGCATTTCAGCTGATCAAAGATTACCGCTGAGACAGAGCATGTTGTTCCTGTTTCAGCTGGGGCAGATAAGTTGTCACCCAGTGCCACAGATGCTATTGTTTTGTGCAATGTAAACCTATGAGAAGCAAATTATTTGTATGTCACAGGTGCAGTGGTGTGCTAAAGAGAATTTATCCGGGTACTCTCTTTCAAGCTGCAGCAGTACGTTTTTCACATCTGATCTTTAGTCTGATGTTGAATATGTAAATACATGATGACTGATCTGATTTAAGAATGTCTGTCGTGTCTCATTTTCAATAGTTAACAAGGAACAGAGTCAAATAGGGCCAACAGGACTTGATAATGGGACGGTGCAAACAAACATATATGGTGATATGGTAAATATTCTGGAAACTCATTGAGAAAAGGTTAAAATAGCTGCATGGGAATGTTTGTTTTTAGCTTTAGTGTAACAGTTCTCAATCACACTGATGCAACAATCTTCTAAATTCACTATAACTAAAGCAGTCCTGCTCAGTGGTTTGCAATATTGCCTCCAACAGCATAATGTAACCAAAGATATTAAAGGGACAGCTACGTGTATAAATGGTATTGCAAAATCTCTGACATTTGATACATTTCTTTTGTCTATAATACATTCATCACCTGTCACTACACACATATACTGTACATTAAAGCAGGGGTAAAAGGCAAAAAAAAAATAAATAAAAAACCCGCCAGAATTTGAAAATCAATCCCTCCTCTTGCAGCTCTCCCCCCTCCGCTCTCTGTTCTAAGCCCCTCCCACCAGACGAGCATGGGCATATGCATGTGCTTCATACACGCACGCAACACAAGAGTGTTTACTACTGCACTCACACACACACACACACAATTCTCTCTCAAGGCACAAGTAAATAGTAAACAGGACCACCTCTCACATGTTTGAAGTCCACCACAAAAGTAATGAGCGTCCCATCTCCCTGCTTGAATTCGAGTGATATCGCGTTTCACTTCTGGGAGCCGAGTTCACTTTCATTGAAAGTCTCTCGCTCCGGTGTTGTTGATAAGATTATGTGCTGTTTAGTTTCCCCCGCACAACAGGCAATAGTCTGATGACCGCACGTTGCTTTTCATTCTGCTTTCTGTTGATGTTCCTGTCTTTTTCTTCTCTCCTTCTGCAATTCATGCAGTCCTGTCACTTCTTATCTGTCGGTATCCCACCGCTCGCCTGGCCTCCAAACTTTCTGTGTCATGCGCAATGAATGCACAGGCAGAGTGTGTGCAGATAGGCAGGTGGGTAGGTTGACAGACAGGTAGCCCATCTGGACTTATTACAGGCCTGCACCAGCCACAGATCCTGGATTTTTTTCTTTTTATGGTCAGAGCATTTGATTTATTGATTTCTGTACCTACCCTAGCTTTAAAGTAATAATCCATGATGTTGTCATATAAACACATTTCTCCTTTTACTTCTTTTTCCTCCAAACTGATTACAAAACAATGATGATTCAACCAAAATTGTTGAAAGTTTTTATATATAGTAGTATGTTTTATGTTTCCAGCAGTTCTACTAAATGCAAACTGTGCAAATAATCTACATTCAAGTTATCCTGTTCCTCACTTCAGTCAAATGATCATCTTTTAGCTGGAAAAAAGGCTACCACTGGTTTTATCATTGTGAACCTTATGATCTATGCTACCTTTTTGGCCGTGTTACTCGATAGGTCAAAAAATAGGTTAATACATCCATCAAATTAAATAAAGGTCAAATAAATTTGAAAAAAAGAGTTTACAATGAGTCATAATGAGTTGAATGACCCGTAGCAGGCCTGGCTTGATGTATTACCTCACTCAAGTGCTTGTTTTGATATTTACTTTCAGATTACAGTATCCGTTACTTACGTCTATTTTGGGTTAAACTGGCTCCTTGTCTGTGTTTATCACCTTTTAAAATAAGCCAGTCATTCTTATAACTAAGTGTCTGTGATGTTTAAATTTCACTGTTCAACCCATTATTATATTAAATGAAGTAAGGAACTGTATTTTTCTTCAGGTTGAGTTGTCGAATGTGCCTCTAATGACACAATAGCTGTGCTGCCCCTTTAGGTTTTTAATTTACTGACAACTCTTACTATAACAGGGTAGTTACAACATGAGCAGAGACTGACAGCATATTTTAGCCCACAAAGATGAGAGCGCCATCTACAGAAAATTCAAATAAATCACCAGAACACTGAAACTACGCTGATTTCTGGAAAGTGCGCTGCAAACAGAAGTGAGCGCTTAGCAGCAGAGATGTCTCAAAAATCAAAAAAATATAATTCTGATTGCAGGCATCATGGCTTACAGTGAGGTTCCTCTTTATGTGATGATTTTATTTGGGGTTTTGATGTCTGTAAACCACCATGTTTAGTATAAAATGAAGGGAATGAAGCTAATTTGAAGTCAAGGTAGCCTATGACCTCTTGCAGATCAACCTCTCCTCTTAACACTCTCCCTTGCAATTTCTCCTTTCATCTAGATTAAATCATCCGCAGCTTCAGAATAAATATAACATGGTAGCTAATGACTTATTTACATTTACCCTGTAAAATCAGTGATGCTTGTTTTCATCTCAAACCAAGTTGGATTTTTCTCCACATGATACATATAATAGATTACATTGCACATAGAGAACCTGTGATAGCATTAGCTTTATTGACAGTGGATTGAAGCTTTCAAGCACAGCTCTCTCAGTGATTCATTGTGTGAAGCAAGGAGAAGAGCAACGTCCAGTCCTGCTTACATGAAACCCCTGGAGGCGAATTTCCTGATTAAAGCCCCTCACTCCCCATCCTCCCCTGCAAGCCCCTGCAGTTGTGTGAGCAGACGTGTCTGTGTGCATGCCCAGGTATACGTGTGTGTGTGTACATGCCTGTTTGCAGTTCCTCTTTTGCATAGTGTGTGCATATGTGAATTAAACCGTATTTTTGTGCAGTTTGTGTGTACAAATGCGAGTTGTGTGTGTTGTGGGTGCATACTTGCTTGTGTGCAATGTGCATGTACAGTATATATTTGTGTTTTTATGTGTTTAATGTATTTATGAAGCCAAATTGATGCACTTTTTTACAAAGCATCTTAGAACTCAGTTATTTTTGGCTTTCTTACAACTTCCCATTTTGTGCTGTGTTCATGTTTTTATTTCACCGCCAATCTCCTATATATTTTTTTCTCTTTTCAGTAAAGCACTTTGTAATTACAGATTAAAAGAGTGCTATATATAAATTAAGTTTACCTCATTTTTACTATTATATATTTATGTGTGTTGTGCACATAGGTATCCTACGCTTGCATTTTTATTTATTCATATGTGCATAGATATGTGCAAAATGTATGTATGATATGTGCATAGTATGTGTATGTGCATGGGTTTGTGTAGTTGTACATGTATTTGTGAGCACATTGTGTGTGCATCAGCTTTATGAATGTGTATCTGTGTGTTTTGTGTGATGTAGAGTTTATGTCTGAGATGGCGGGGCGCCATGTGGAAGCCATTGAGACCTGGAGCAGCAGTGAACATGGAAGGTGAGGCCAGATGGTAGTGGTTAGCCCTTGGCTGCTCTGGGTAACCTGACCTGCAGGGGAGGACCCCTCTGCCTCCCGAGGACCAGCCGCCACATGTGTTGCGTGAGAGTAAGTCACCCAAAACCCAGGAACCGCCTCTCTGCTTCCTGACTGCCTGTTCTCATAGCCGGGGCTGTTTTTTTAACCGAGGATCTAAAACAACAATCCAGAAAGGGGATCAGACAGGAACAGTTCAGAGACAGGATCAAGGTGTTATTAAGAGTCTGATTCATGCATTTGTCCTGCATGCAGTGTATCTCTGTTAGCATTTCATACAGTGGTCAGCATCTAAGAATGTCCTTGTCATGCATTAGTACTGCAGACCTTGAACACAGTACAGTGGAGACTACAGGTGGAATGTACCTAAATGCATTTACTCAAGTACTGTACTTAAGTACCATTATGAGGTACTTGTACTTCCATTTTATGTTACTTTATACTTCGATTCCCCTACATTTCAGAGAGAAATGTTGTGTTCTTTAACCCACTAAATTTATTTGAGAGCTGTATTCACTATAGTAGTTACTTTGCTGATTAAGATTTTACAAATAAAACATTTGATGAGCTTATAAAACATGATGTCAATTGTAACAGATTAAACTGCTCAACTGTATTAGCTCCAGGTCAACCAGCTAAATGCTACTACAACATGAACATGTCAGTAACAATCATCCAGTAATATGATATATAACAATGTAACAATGACCTGTGTTGTTTGTTTGTACAATCAATGCTTTTGATACTTGAATACAATTTTCTGATAATACTAGTAGTCAAAGTAAATTTTTGAATGTAAGACTTTTGCATTTAATGGAGTATTTTACACTGATGTATTCTACAGTACTTTTATTCAAGTAAAAGGTCTGAATACTTGAGACCATACTGCAACACACAAATCTGTTGTCTTCAAAGAAACACGTGACCAAGCAATTTCATGCACTTTTTGATGGCTAAAAAGACAACATTTATTGAAATTATTCAAAAAAGTAAAACTGAATTGGAATGCAGTAGAAAAAACTGAGACTTCTGCAATACCTGCACCCTTTCAAAGCAGCATTTCTAACATGAAGTCATAACATCAGGTGACAATGAAGTTCATGTTTGCATTAATATATTTGTATTTACCCTTTTAACTATCAATCTCTTTCTCCAGTGTATTCAAACACTCATAATAAGCTATACTGTACACAGTGAAGACTAATGGATCCTTCCTTTTGTTAAATCTGTGTTTTAAGTTGCACCCTACTTGGCCTCTAGATGGCACTAAGTCATAAGTGAACCTGAGGTATATGGCAGCATAATTAAAATTTGAGTGATAAGTTTTTGATTTAATTAAATGGCCCTCAAGCCAGTAACTCACAGCGCAGGGTCGACGTGAATAGAGAATTTATTTTTTTAAACAGGCAACATAGGGTCCAGTGTCTCTTAAGATCAAGGCAGCTCGAGATGGTACTCAACATCTCCTCAGTGAGAGGTGCGCCACTGCTTCAAAATCCATGTCAATGAATAAATGATGGGCTGATGAAGACCTGCTCCAGATATTCTTTCAATGCACACAATAATGAAACCCCTGAAAATTGCTCAACATAAAAGAAAATCTGCAAGAAAAATGCAAAAAAAAGTAACAAATCCTGTAGCTGAAACACAAAATGTAATCACTCAGATACAGGCAGGAACAACAGAGGCGTCGATGCCTTTGGAGTGTTTTGATTTGTGATTACACTGAAGTTATGTGGAAACATGTTTTCCTGGCCTGTCACAGACGTCACTTTTACAGCGATGACAGGCTGACAGCAATGGCTCGTTTTGCACATAGTTTCTGTCAAACCCAAACCATATATACTGCATTACTGTTTTCTGTATAAGCTGATTCATAGTATATTCAGAAGAGTATTCTCACATTTGTAGTTTTCAACATCATTTTCTGTCCATTCAGAGTAACATAGTGAGACTTTTAATTAAAGCAATTTATGAAAAAAGGACAACCTGCTGCTCTGTACAGATTTAAAATAATAAATGTGTTCATGTTTCTGTTTTAGTGTTTTTACAGGTCCCTGTTCACGTCCTTTCATTCTATACTATATCTCCATGCTGCTGCAACATAACTGCAAAGTTTTATCTCTAAAAATATAGTCTTAAAAATTACATTTCTAAATCATGGTTAGAAATGGTAAATTAACTGTAGTTATATAGAACTTTTACCCAAAGCACTTTACAATGTGCCCATCATTCAGCCATTCACACACACACACACACACACATACAGACACACACACACAGCATTAGCGGTGGAGCTGCAAGGTGCTGGACTGTCCATCTGCAGCAATTTGGGGTTCAGTGTCTTGGTCAAGGACACACTGACATGTTGATCCGCTCTACCTCCTGAGCCACAGGCGCCCCACAATATATCAAATATATCATCTAAAATGTTTTTATTTCAGAGTAGCTTGAATATGTTTTGTAAAATGGATGCAAAGCTGAAATGATAATTCAGTTACTGTTATAGGACTGACAGAAAGTATAGTAATTGATTAATTAGGCAAAATCTATCTATTAATCAAAACTACAATGTAGAGCTGCAATAATAAGTCAATTAATCGATTAGTCAATTGACAGAAAATGAATTGGCAACTATTCTGATAATCAATTAATTACAAAAGTCATTTTTAAAGCAAGAAATTCCAAACATTTGATGGCTCCTGGTTGTTCAATGTGAGAATTTGCTGCTATACCTTCTCTTGCATTACAGTAAATTGATCCTTTTTTGATGTCATCTGTAGCTCTAGGAAATTGTGCTGTTCATTTTTCATTATTTCTTTTTTTTCTGATGGTTTATAGCCCAAACGGTTAATTTAGAAAATAGCCAGATGAATCAATAATGAAAATAACTGTTAGCTGCAGCCCTAATAAACTGACAGATTAATTGGCTACAAGAACAATCTTTTGTTCTATCTACAAGTGGATATAGGCTGTTATTTTGAAACTCGGTTACCCTTCCCCACTCTCACCCTGACCCCACTGTGCCATCAGGAGAGGCGGTGACCGAGGAGGAGCAGGTCTGGAGTCTGGGACCCGGGGCCTCGGGGTATTGAAGCTAACACTGCCAACACCATTTTTTCTGTGTTTTTCTTCTCAGTTCTTACTCCCAAACAAGCATTTCTTTGTCACACATGTAGGTGACTTGGGAGTATTTGATACAACAGTTCGTCAGGATGCTGTGGCTCTGATCAATGAACTCTCTGTTTGTCACTTGAATGTCTTGTATTGTTGCTCTTAGTTTGACTGTCTCTGGATAAACGCCCAAAATGTAAATACAATGTAAATGCCTCTGGCCAAACTGGGCTAAGTGACAACCAGTAACATCAGAGGGGATGAAGGCAGGCATAATAGCCTCGTTATTAGCCCGGCAGCGGGGGCAGGGTGGGGGTGTGGAGGGCCAGCATCACATACGACCCACCTAATCACATCTGTCACTTTTGGGTACCAGAAATATCTGACAGGTTCTTGTCCCTGGTTGTTTTCACCTCATTACAAAGCAGGTCTACCATTTTTTTTTTAAACTGGGGATCGACACAAGTCTGAGATGACGGGAGGAAATCATTAGATGACAGGTAGAATGTGGTGGTTTATGATATTTTGAATATAGTCATATTTAATGACATCCTAAATGTACATTGAATAGGAAAACACCTTTTTGATGTCTACAAGGTCTCCCCTGAGATGCTGGTGGTAACATGCACCCCCCAGTCCCACCTTACACACAAACACACACACCTTGAATAAACTCAATATAAAGTACATATCGTTACTACAGAGTGAAATGTCACCCAGCTGTAGATTATTACACTTGAATTTAAAGTTTTTTATTTATGCACTGTGAGAAAGTTTTAAGACCTTTGGTGCTCTCAGCATGTTTATAACTTATGTTCAGTAATCAAAAAGCACATGTATGCCAACTGGAAAATAAGCATCTCATTTCTGAACAGCGTAGCATACATTATCTACAAAACAATGCATATATGCAATATGCAGGTCAATCTGCACTCATCAGGTAGATATTTACATACTGTATGATAGAAGGTTTCAAGTTCTCAGATTTGAGTATATGCTACTTTTCCTGGTGTAAAATTACAGAAAACACAAACACTTATATTAATCTTTGGGTTTTGGACTGTTGTTTGGACAAAATAAGACATTTGATGATGTAACTATGGACTCAATGAAACTGCGATGGACATTTTTTTACTTTTTCAATGTTTTATAGACCAAACTGATTAATCAGTTAATCAGAAAAATAACCTGAAGATTAATTGATAATGAAAATAATTGTTACTTGCAGCCCTATCACCAATCATTAGAAAGTACCTCTACACCTCTAGGCAATGGGTGGTGTGACTATTGTTATTTGTGATTTGATGGTAATTAGACATCTGGATAAAACTGGGATACATTTGGTTGAAAAGTAAAAGTGTTTTAGACACCTTGGTTTCACATAACTGTTGTTTCAACAGCATTTTAGTGATGTTTGAGCCAAGTACTCAAGTACATTTTGAAATATTGTTATTGAAATGTTGTTTAAACAACAGTTATACTGTATGTAACCTACTTGTCCAAATACTTTTAAACCAAACTTAACCCACAAAGATTTCAAGATGTATTTTGACTTGCAAATCATCAAATCAGTGCTGACTGGTCTCTACTGCTCCTATGACTGCTAATAAAAATAATACTATTACTATTAGTATTAACCTAACCTCACTACTGCATCCGCTGTCACTGCTCTTACTTCCAATCTGAGTACTACTATGACTGTTACAGTATTACTGCTTGCTGCTCCTTTTACTTTTACCTCTCATAACACAAATACTGCTGCTAATAACAATAGTTTTTCCTCTTTTACTGAAACAATATTTATGAAAGCATATGAGTGTAACAGTTATTTCCCTCTCAGCTAAAACATCCAACAGCCAGAGGGCCCGTCAGAGTGGATGTGGGCGGATACTGCAGGCAGCAGCCAGTCAAATCCAGGTCAGTGGTGGTGGTGGGGGTGGGGGTGGGAGTTTGTGTGTGTATGTGTGCGTGTGTGTGTGTTTGTGTTTGTGGGTGGGGGGGTTGTACTATAAACTGGACGAACAATGTGACCAAATGGAGAGTTTCCATACAGGCAACAGGATCTGACCAAGATAAGCCTCTTGGGTGTCGTGCAGTCCTCTCTCTCAGGACGGATTACGCAGACACACACTTCTCTCTCTCTGTCTACTGTACACACATCTGTCCACATGCCTGTCTGTCAGTTTCTCTGTCTGTCTGTCTGTCTGTCTGTCTGTCTCTGTTTTCCCTTGTTTCCTCACCAGGATGGCGCCTCATGCAGAGAAACAGGTCCAAAAGATCCAAGTTTGGGGATTTTCTGGTTCTTCTAAGCCTAAGGTCTTTGTGGAAACATAGGCTCCCCAGTGCCCCCCACCCTCCTACACATGTGTTTCTCATTTACATCCTAGGTCTAAGTTCAGTAAAAGAAAGGGGGAGCATTGGAAGGGGTTGGGTGGGTGTTGGGGGGAAGGAGGGGGGATCAAAAACATCTTAGCCTCCCATGTAGCTTTTTTTTTCTTTTTATAAATAAAGACTTTGTTTTCAATGTGTGAGATTCCCCTTTTTTTTTTTTTTAATGAACAACTCCTTTTACTGAATGATGAAGAGCATAGATTTGCAAGAAATGAATGTGCTTTATAAAAGGTGACAGCTAATGTGAGACCTTTGTTGGCAAAGTAATTACACATCTGCAGTCTGGGGCCTTGATATTTTCAAAAAATGATTGGATAATAAACATCAGTGTTGACACTAGTTGTGACTCAAATTTAAGTTATTTCCATTTTAGCTCTTACTACTAATCATGATTTCAATCAAATATATATATATATATATATAATAAATGACACATAGGCCTACAGTTTACAATGATAACAGTGGAGGATCTAGTATCAGTCGAAATTCATCATCATCATTTTTGAAACAACTGTTGCTTGAAACAGAGAAAGGCAAAAGCAAGTTTCTCATTTCTAGCTTTCAACCGCTGATTTTGCTGGCTGAAATGAAACAAACATCATTGGCAGCTGTGGCTAGCTAACTCATTAAGCTAATGTTAGCTCCATGAGTTGGTTGAAAATACGTTTTGATATGTTTCCAGCTGACTGAGAATGTATGAATAATGTAAAAGGGGTCCTATGCGCTTGATAGCTTCATACATGATATTGTGCAGCCTTAACCTCTAAATTACGGTTTTGACTAGAAATATGCAATGATATTGAGGATGTTTTGACTCTTGTCAAGTTAATATATTAATATATGCAGCAAATGACATGATGAAATCTGTGGAATAGTTGAAGATATCTTGTTAAAGGTGTTTTGTAAAGATGTATAGCTGAAACTACCATGGTTTGAGGCTGAAACCAATTCAGAAATATCTTAAAGTGCAATGTCACTGACGACCACTAGATGCTGGCTCCAAAATCCCAGCTGCATATGACTCACATTCAAAAAATGTCAATTTCTCTGTGGAAATACTAAGTCAATCTTTTTTTTCAACGAGTCATCATGGTCCCAATCACTAAATTTGGGCTCTCTAATAAGTGTACTGGTGGTCATTTTAGAAATATTGCTCCATTAATGAGATTTGAAGACAGTTTGCTCGCCTACTGCTCGCCCCGGCTCTGGGACTCACACTGAGTTGGATTTTCGGAGCTTCTGTTTAAAGGCTAAACAGTAATTTTTCTCTAAACATGCAGTTCTACTTTGTTTGTGGTTAAGAAATTACACTAACAAGACTTTGGTGCATGGTAGCTGGGCGTGTTTCCAGAGCATGAAAGGTAACGCCCCGCACTCAAAAAAATGATGGCACAGACATAAGCTGCAACTCTGGGTTTCAAATTGGCTCCAATGCAAACCAGTAGGTGAAATCACCCCTCGCTACATCCATCCTCATACACAGTTTATGATATGGATGTAGCTTGAATTATCAGGTTTTAAAGTCACTGCCATAAACTACTACTTTTTGCAACATTTCTTTAAACACCTTGAGTCATAGGAACACAACACAATACATTACTTACACAATACAAAGGACAGGTATACAACAATTAAGTGATAATAATTCAAATCTTGATGAAATATGTACAATCCTCAATAAAATGGGTCTTAATTTATGTTATTGTTATATTAAGACATAGAGAATCAGTTCAGGTGGACGCAAACATAATACCATCTATGATGAAAATGTCTTTGTTTCTTCATTAAAAACATCAACTAACACTGAAGCACTCTAAAACCTTTTAGAACATAACAACAATGCAATACAATGACTATGTAGACATAAAATCAATGATGTGCATTGAATGTATTTTTAGTCTAAGTTACGGTAATTGCATATAAACAATTCAGTTGTTAAGAACACCGTGGCCTATTTGACCACATAAAGACATTCATGTTCTTAAATGAGGGACTTCTTTGAATCACAACTTTAAAGGAGCCTTGTCCTTCATTATTCATGTTAATTTATGCAACAGAGTACCCAACTAATAAAATTTTGGAATATATAAGTGTGTCTTGGTCCGGAGTAATGAGATATGCCAATAATAATATGTAAATTTGCTGAATTATTGAATAGGGATGACTGAGGATTTCTTATTAGTTTGCATGTTTATTTCAAAAAATCCATCAATTTTTCAGAGTGCTTCTCGTGCCCCATCCGATAAGTAAATCTAATCAAACATTGAAATCAATAATTCAGGTGTTTATGTGCCACTGTGTGTATCTGCATGTATCTGTGTGTGCGTGTGTGTGTAGTACAGTAGATTTGACCAGTCTTCATTTACAGTTACAGAATACAGTCTCCAAACTTTGTGAGTGGCAGCCTTATTGTTGACTTGGCACATATTCCACTGTAATAAACTCAAGACTGATCTGAAATCAATACAGTTTATCAACCACTCACTGTCGATTATTGCTAAGTGCTTATCTTAATTACTCGGCCCCCGTCATCAGCTGTTGCAGAAATACACCAAGCTACTAAGCTGCTAGTAGCAGCAGTAAACGTATATTGGTAGATGTATGTGATATATTACAGCCTGTGGTGATCTGGTAAAAGCTGTGCCAAATGTGTTTTTTTTTTCTTCTTCTTCTTCTTCTTTTTCTTCTTCTTCTTCTCCATTCCCCTGCCTCATTTGCAATGATTATGTTATCAGGGCAGCCAGGCAAAAGGGTGGAGCAACCATAATTTCAGTGCGGGATTAGGCAGAAATAACGAGGTCACCAAGTTACAGTTGCCATGGCAACGACACATCCAAGAACACGGGATGCCATTGCTTAAAAAAAAATAGAAGAAACAGGACCCAGGATTTTTCCTCTCCCTCTCTCTGCTTCTTGTTTTTCATACCCCTCCTTCTCTCTCTCTCTCCCTCTCTCTCTCTCTCTCTCTCTCTCTCGCTCTCTCTCTCTCTCTCTCTCTCTCTCTCCCATCCTCTCCTTCTCCCTGTCTCCGGGTTTTTTTGGGGTTTTTTTTTTCTTTTTTTTTTTTAGGCAGTGAGGAGAGCAGTTCACTTTTCCTCCCTCTGTTTTCCAGAGCCTTTTGTTTCTGAGCATATTCAGAATAATAAATTCACTGTTGAGTACATTTGCATCTTTCTGGTATTCATATTTGGTAGGAGGTCTGTTTCCTCTCATTTTAACGTGGCTGTACCCGTTTTATAAAGCTCATTAGAGAACCTCATCCTCCTTCCCTTCAACCCCTCAACCCCCTCCCACCTCCCGCAGTCTTAAAAAAAGACACTCAATGTATTTTTTTGGAGTGGGGGGGCTGATTTCTGTTCTAGGGGAAAAGTATATGAGGTGATCGAAGTCAGGAAAACTTGAGAAATAAGAAAGAACTGCCTCTTTTGAGGGGGAACAATTTATTAGGTGCCCTGGCCTGAGCATTGATTTGGATTGAAGTTGCCAGGAGCTTTTGGGCTTCGATTCAAACAGACATCCATTCCCATGTTACACCTGGCTGCTAGTAAGACCAGAGCCCAGCAAACCGACTCTACACTATGCAAAGTCCAATAATCAGCAGGCCTGGAGATAGCACCCAGTCAAGCACTGTAATTTTGAAGCACTTTTGATCGCCTTTGGCATGATGCCGATTACACAAAGTCTGGAAAAAAAAAGCATTGTGGGGGACTGTAGATGATACAAGGACACTGGCTGGACCTGACAAAGTAAACACCAGGGATAAATTAAGCAGTAAACTATGATGTGTGTGTCCTGTTGGCTGTAGACAGTTTAAAAGTCTGGAGGAAAATGCTAGCGAACCTCAGCAGACGTCTGACAAGACAGCAACGACTTCAGGAACAATTTACAGTTTATTCTTACATGTTACATGTTATATGTAATATATAATATATACAGTATCATATACAGTACCAGTCAGAAGTGTTGGTTTTGGACTTTTGACTGGTACTGTACATACAGACTGTACATGTATATACTGTACATTACAATATATATACATACAGAGGTACAATAAGTATTCAGAATTATACTACAACAATAATAAACACTACATTAAAAGTAAAAGCCCTGTTTTCAAAATCTTACAGAGGTAGAAGTATTATCAGAAAAATGTACTTTAAGTTATTTTATCACATATTTTATATTATTGGATTATTATTACAAATCCATTTACTTTCTAATGGTGTGTCTGGTTGTGGAGGAGCACATTTTGGCTATTTTATATACTACTGGATAATTTCATCTATAGCAATGAATCATATTTTACCAGCCGACCATATGCTTTGTAAGTAAAGAAATGGTAACTACACCTGTGAAATAAACGTAGTGAAGTAAAAAGTGTATTTTCGTCTACAAGTGGTGGAACAGCATAGAAAACTCAAGTAAAGTACATGTACCTCAAAATTGTAAATGTACTCCAATGGCATACTGTATACCATATTATTTATTGATTTATTTATTGACTTGATTGAAATATCCCAATTTGTCATAAATATGTGAGAAATGTATAAATGGTAAATTGGTAACACTTCACCTCAACCCCCCATTTAGCATTCATAATTTAACACTATATAAACATTTAATTAATGGTTTATAACATTATAAGAACATTTTAAGTGTTTATTAATGTACAGTATCTCTCAACAATTATAGCCTCTCTTATGCAGACGTACTTTATATTATTACAACTGCTGTCATTCATTATCTGTTTATACACCTGTTGCCACTTATGGGTGCCAACACGACAACACATAAATAAACATATCTGCTTAAATGAGTGTGTTATAAAGCATTATTTATTTTGTATATGCTGCCTGTACAGTTTTACCTGTACCATACTACATTTGTACACACCTACCTATGCCAATATAGAGACTTTTTAAAATTAGAGTTCATCTGACCTGCATGTCTTTGGACTGTGGGAGGAATCTAAAGCACCTGAAGGAAACCCACGCGAGCTCAGAGAGAAAATGCAAACTGTACACAGAACTCAGCAGAGCAGAGATGTGTTGATTTCAAATGATACTTTTAAATGAGACTTCCTGGTATATTAATTACTGTAACTCATCATATAATGTGTTAATATGATTTCTGCTCCTTGCAATAAAAGTTACTGGAATACACCTGACAATAATACTAGTTTATATGGCAATAGTAGTGAAAAGCAGGACTAGAAATAACACTTGAAGTTCTCATGATAGTAATTGTGGTATACAGTACCAGTCAAAAGTTTGGACACATTTTCTCATTCCACAGACTGGGAAGGTGTGTCCAAACTTTTGACTGGTATTGTATGTTGTGTCATTACTAGCACTAACACTTATATCTGTTGTACTGTTGCAGTAATAGAAGCTGTAGCACCAACACAAACCCTTTAAAGGCACATAGTCAGCAATTTCATGGCCACTTAAATTTGAAGTATGTTCACATTGATGATTGAAGAGTTTTAATTGTAAATTGAACATCTGCATTTATTTCGTTTCTCAACTCATCATAATTCAGCATATGATCCTGTTTTACTCCTGCCACTATGATAAATTACTAATGTACATAAACATTCAACAGCATGAAAGCGTGGATAATTTAGATTTAATTTGTATATGATATCGGTCCTTACATTAGAGGACTTAAATCAATTTGGGAGTGACAAATTTTGTTAGTGGAGCTGCCTTTTTGTTAACATTTGGATCCCGCATCGTGCCTTTAACTGAGATGAAGTATCTCTTGTTCACGAAAGCTGCATCATGACAAACAAAACTTACAAAAACATACAATTATAAATAAATGCAAAATACATAAAAAAAAACAAATTAAAGGCATGTGCAAATTTGAAATTCAGTGTATAACCCAGTGTAGACACTCCAGTAGTAGATCTGGCCACACCTAAACACACTGGCGAAACAAAGCATACACTAGACCGACCCTTACTGAATCATTACAGCTGCATTATATTGAAAAGAACTATATCTCTGGGAATAAATGTTCATTTACTTCAAACATCTTTGAATTTATAAATCTCAACAAATTTCCAAAAAAAACATTACCTTGTGCAACCAAATGAAGCATCCCTGACCCGCTGTGTGTGTTGTATGAAGGAGGGCAGCAGGACCACCACCACCACAGCTGCTCTCTTCCTTCAAACACTTTATTTATTCAGCACCGAAGCTATATCATAAACTTTTTCAGCCCCCCCACACACTTTTCTTTTTTTTGTTCAGCGGTTTAAAATTGTTCTTTGAGACTAAATAGAGCAGCTTTAAATACATGCGTGGATTTAATTTGAATTAGGACCATCGCGGCGTGATTTTCTGTTTTGTATGAATAGCAGAGGAACATTCATTGTGTTTGGTTTCTGGAATATTCTCTCTGCCTCACATCAGGTAGCAGAGAGAGATGGGCTGTGTGTGTACGTGTGTGTGTGTGTGTGTGTGTGTGTGTGTTTGTGAGTGTGTGTGTGTGTGTGTACGTTTATGTATGTGTGCTTTGTATGCATGTGTATTTGTGTGTATGTGTGTGTATGTGTGTCCATGAGCAAGCGTGTGTGTGTGTGTGTGTGTGTGTGCAGGCGCATGTGTGCGATGCTGCTGCCATGCCTACGAGATGGGGGATGGTAGCAGCACAGCCAGCTATTTTTCTTTCTTTCTCTCCTGAACATCAAGTTTGGTCTCCCATCAGCCTCGTCCTCTACAGAAAATGGTTGTTGGTTAAAGATGTGGTGCAGACATCTACTGATAAACCAAAACAATATTATACATGATTATTGGTTAACTTGGGTATGGTACAGATGTTTATTGATCCACGAAAATATAATGCATGTTGATTAAGCTAAATATTGTAGATTAAAAGTAGCATAGATACAGATGTTACTGATGATATAAAGATGTTTATATACTAACTAATACATATATGAATGTTAGATTATTAAGATATTAAAGGTGCAGATGTTTCTTAACAAAAATACACTAGATTTCAGCAGATTTTAATTGACAAATATGTTGATAAGTTCACATATGAAGGACACTGATGTTTCATACTTAAAAAATAAAAATGCAGGTGTTTAATGACTCAGTAAAATATCAGATATACGGGTTTTTATCGGCCAAGATGATAGACACTAATTGCCCGTTCACCTCTTTCCCATTCTCATCCTTGTCACTGTACTTACATGTTCTTAGTCTGTTGAAATGCTGCATAGTGAGTTTCTCAAGCGAGCTGATTTACAGAATGAAGGAAAACAGTGAAACACATCTCTCAGATTTGATTTTGTTTAGGCTGGTGAGCTAATGTTTCTTAATGAATCGTTACTTTTTTGATAGTTAGCTGGATGGACACTGTAGCTGATTGATTTTTATGACAGAACTGTCTCTGGACAAATGTTCACTGTGCAGATAGAACAGTGCAAAAAATATACCAGTGAATGCTATTTAGAAGGCAATAAGGCAAACAGGAATTTAGAGTCTAACTGGCTGCTGCCATTGTTGAAATGAATACATGAAAACAGCAACATTGTCCATATTAACACTCATCACTGTACCAGTATTTGTGTAATTCCACCACCATCAGAGCTCATTTAACACTTTTAGATAGTTTTGAACAGCCTCCAAGCCATATCCGCTCTATGAGTGCATAATCAGCACTCAGAATAATTGTCACTGAACAATCAACACTCACAAAAACTGGGAAATACGCTGAACACTGGAAGGTGTATCCCCCTATTTTGTGCACAGCAATTTTCTCATTTTTTTGTCTGACAAAAGTTGTGCACCTGAGTTGTTGTGATGCCATGCCATAGAGTAGGAAAGCTAATGAGCTGGCCAGTCCAGCCAAAACACAAACTGAACCTGAAATCCCTTCAGCAAATGTTTGCCAGATTGTGGAGCAAAACTCACAAAAAGTGGAACCCTGTGTGTCCGAACACAGCAAACCACCACTGTGACTGTGGCCCATTTATATTTATTTCGCTGCTCTTTCTAATCGCTTTATTCTGATAAAGATTCTCCTGACTTAGCACACTAATGCTTGCAGGTTGGGTAATTAGGAACCTGCTATGTGCACATTGGCAGCCATTGGGGCTAACCTCTGCATGACCTCTCTCTGTCTGTGGAATGTTGGCCGCCATTCACGCTAACGTCTAGCTCACCGACCGTTGGCCAGCTCCGCACCAGCGACTGCGGGAGACGACCAAGGGGCATTTTGTCTGTACTTGGCAGTTGGCACAGCTTCCTCACTAAGAAAACATATCCAAAACATCTGCAGCAGAGTGAGCAGAGAGAGGAGAGGGGAAGGAGGTTGATGGAGGAGGAGGGGTGGTGGTTAGAGGGATGGGGAGATGTGGTTGAGGTGGTGGTGATGGTGGTGGTGGGGTTGGGGGGGCAGAGATGTGGGGGCGGCAGGCAGCAGAAGTACGTCTGCGCTGCAAATCTGATGAGGACTTTTGAAAGGCTAAATCCCAAAGAGAGCACTGCTGCTTCGGCTTGCTGCACTACAAACAGCCAGAGCTGAGACAGGCTGGAGGTGCTCCACGAGAGAGAAGAAAAAATAATTATAATGATAACCTCTGTATGCTATACCTGACAAATGTTGTAGATGGGAAATATTTACAATGCAAAAAGTGCAGGAATATTTTATGTGTAAAGTGTCAGTGTTATTATTTGAAACATTTTCATGGTTTAAATGCTGCCTTGGCTTCAGCATTTCATGGAGAGGCGCTCATTGAAGGTTGCGGTTGTGTGTGCGCGTGTGTGTATATGTGTGTAAGTGTGTGTGTGTCTGTCTCTACATGGTTTTCTTTTCTTTCTTTTTTTTTTTTTTTTTTTTTTTGCTCCACCATTTTTCACAATTCTTTCCACCACTGTCATGGTGTATTTGAGGGTGGAGAATAACATTTAGTTTGGAAAAAATCTCATTTACAATTAGGGTGTGTGTTTTCACATAACACTTCATATCACCTCCTTTATGAATATTATTTTTGTGCATTATATTTCCTTGTTGAGGCAAGAGAGGGGAAAAAAGAAAAAAAATAAGTATTGTCATATTTATGATTAGGTCCAAACCACGCTGAACACAACCCATAATTGCCTCTTATTCAAAGATGCCTGACAAGCCAAGCTCTCCCACATTTTGTTTGATAGCGATGCGACGGGACGGGGTCTTGTCTGTGAACAATTCAATCCTGCAGCAACACCAGTTTACAATCTGTGTGACTGCTAATCCCATTGGAACAGTGGAGGTAATCTACACATGATGGTGCTGGGATCTCTCTCTGATTGAAGATCCCATCCAGACTCTGTGCACATGCCACGGGCACAGAAAATGGGATTGGATTCCATCCCTTCCTTTACGCAGCTAAGTCTCATCAACAAGAGAAAAACATCATAATCACTAAGACTGAGCTCACACTCCACATGCCAAAACTGTGTGTGTATATTTTTAAAAAAACACATCAGCAAAAACATATTTCTCTGCTCTGCCTGTATGTTGTGTTCATGAGTGAGTATTATTTTTTCTGAGTAAATACAACCCTGTTGGAGGCATGAATCATACTCATCGTTGGGCAAAATGATTCATCAGACCTCTGTCATTTTGTCCTTATGATGCACAGTTTTTAAAGCCAAATGGGTCACATTTAGAGACATTTTGAATGGCAAAAAAAACATTTAATAAAAAAAAACAAATTAAGGGTTAAAGGTCACTGCAGGAAAACATTTATTTCTTTTTGCTCCACATTGTAAGCACTGCAAACATGTTTTCACCCGCTCTCCTCATTTAGAGCGCAAGTTGTTTGCAGCCACTCTCTTTAATTTACATGAAACATGAAATAGTTCTTTGCTCGCTGGAACGGTGATTACAGCATTCGAATGAATCCTTCCCAGTGCTACAGTGTTTACCCTCCATCGCCTACAGACTCCTCCATGTAACACAGGGACACCGATAGATGGAGCTGTGGGTTTGAGGAGGAATGAAAGAGGAGGAGGAGGAGGTGGTGAGCAGAGGAGAGGAGAGGGGGGTGACTTTCTCAACACTTGAAGTTGAGACAGAAGCGTGGAAAAGCCACTGTTTCTAAATCTATGGGGCAACTCATTAGCGGCACTGTACCCACTGATGTCCCTGCGTTCATAACCGTGTGTGTTTACATTCAAGGGAGTGAAATGGAGGCTTTGTGCTACACAGACTATCACTGCGTGTCCCTGAAGACTGTGTCGCCATTAAGTTAATGATGGCTTCTTGATGATTCAGGGGGAAAATAAGTGTTTTTCTTAGGTAGTGGTCACTTTACTTAAAGGGATGGGGAGACATCTCCAGAAACATCTCTTGGGACCACTATGTTTGTGTGCGCGTGAGGATGTTTGTGTGCTGATTTGCGCGTGACAGCACGTGTTGGCGTGCGTGCTCGTGCACTTGTGTGTGTTTGCATGTGTGTGCGTGTCTGTCAGGTTTCCTGCTGCGTGGTGCGGCTGGGAGCCCTAGCGAGGGTAAAATTCCATTCTCTCGGCGGAGCAGCATTCTGCATGAGCCAATTCCCAGGAGACACTGCTCTGCATGTCCTCCAGACAGCCAAGCTGAGGCACAGGCTCAGGCTCGCTTATTAACTGACCTGAGGGGGGGGCGGCGGTGGTGGTGGTGGTGGTGAAGGGAGGGAGGGAGGGAGGGAGGGAGGAGGGGGGCAGAGATGGAGAATGGAGGAGGAGGAGGAGAGGAGGGGGGGAGGGTGAGCCCAGGGAGGCAGGAGGAGGCGGTGGGTGAGGAGGGAGAGGGGGAGGTGGTGTTGGGAATTATGGGTTTGTGTGTGCGTGTGTGTGTGCGTGGGAGTGTGCGCGAGTCTGAGTGTGATCAGGGGTGATGGGTTGTGTGTGAGCGTGCATGTGTGTGTGTGTGTGTGTGTGTGTGTGTGTGTGTGTTTGTGTGTCAGAGGCAGAACTGGTTGAAAATATTAACTCTTTGCTCGCTGAGCTGCTTCACTGTGAAAATTCAGCATAAGAAAAGAAGAATGTGGATGTCTAACAAGCTGCACTGTGTGTTTGTATCCTTGTATTCACAAGGACGTGTTACCACCTTATTAAAAGGGGCTGCAGGTTTCACAAAAGCCTGGTTAAACACTTTAAATATGCATGTTTGCCATTTTCTGAACTTGTAACCATGTAATTTTACCAGCTGCAAAATTGTGTTCTCTCCATTATTTTCTTCAGCATCTTTGTCTGTGTTTGGTAGCCATAAGCTCCATAATGGCTTTGTGTCATGTCACTACACCACCAGAGTTCAGGATATTGGTGCAAATATGATTCAATACTCCACCTTTGCACATGCAGGCTATTTCTGAAATAGAACTAAAAACCTTCACTTCCTGTATTAATCTATTTACACTAATTCATCATCCCTGTGTGCAAATATTAGTTTGTAGTTTTGCATGTCTTCCCATAATTGCTTGACACGACTGTAAGACTCATTTGTCACCGGTATGAGGAAATAGCATAATTGAAAAGTGCTTTTCAATTACAATTTGTTTAACTTAAATAATGAAAAAAATATGGTGCTTCAAAGTTTTACTTCTTTTTTTTATTATTATTATTATTCCATCCAGCAGCGAAGAGGAAAGAGGGAGAAAAAAAATCACTCACGGCAAAATGCAAATGAGCCTGGAAGCTATTACGATGCTAATGAGATTCCACCATAGAAGTTGCTGCTCCGGCATCCGGGGTATATTTCATCCATATTTGGAAAACAGTTGTGTGCTCAAAATAGGGGACACACTTCCCAGTGTTCACAGTCACGTTGGCAAGTTTTCACTTTCAGGGGGGGGGGGGGGTCCACAAACAGCTTGAATCTGGTCAGAGTTGGGCAGGAGAAGGCTTTACTTTCTTAGTTTAACTGAGCTGAAACTGAAACTGCAGCCTACAGTGATTTATTGCAGTCTTACCATTGTGTTGCACTATGAAATTCTGTTCTATTTTTAGTAGTTCTGTCTCCCTTGTCATTCACCAGCAAGCTCCTTTTTATTAATATCACAAACTCTTCCTCCTCAAATATTCTACATGTTGGCACATGTTTCACTCAAAAAAAAAGCAAATGAGTGTGATTGTTTACACCAGCAGCAGCTACATCAAAAACAACTTTATATTTTCACGCTCTGCTGTGAAACAGGATAAGATGTGTTACGGGTTCTTCCGAACAGGAGCGGCATTGGTGCGTTCAGGTGCAAAACCTGTAGCACGGCTGCTAGGGTGTGTAGTTTGTGCGCTAAGGCAGGTAGGTAGGGAGATAGGGTACGTTACCATAGTAACACCAAGAGGGAACCCAGCAGAAGCAGAGTGTCTATATGTGTCCTGACCCATTTCCATTCTCATCCACAAGTGTTTTGTCTCCCTCACCTTGCTGTTTCACAACTAAAAGCACCTCTTCTTCTTCATCTTTGATACATTTGCTGCATTTAACAAATGGTCGAGGCTTGAAAAATTCAGCAAACACAGGCAGGATAAAACACTACAAACTCTCAAGGTACATTCGGTTTCCTATTCAGCTCAGTTCAAGTGAATTCAACTTTTTTGTCCCCTGAGGGTAAAAAATCCCAGTATGAACAGGCATAAAACATAAATACACAAAAGTGTGTGAAACAAAAGTAGATGACACTGAAATCACAAACTAAGAACATTTCTTTTTATTGAACTGCACTAAAATAAGCACTGCTCCACAAAGACAACCCACACTAGAGTAAGCTAATTAATAGCATGCAAAATAAAAGAGTTCCTCACACTGTTAGACTTGCCATTTAGCGAACTAAACACAACATGGCGATGAAGGTCAGAACACTCTCCACCTCCAGTTAAAATGATCATTCAAATTAGTTCAGTAAGAGATCATTAATGGACATCACGTAAAACAGCATTAATTGGTTAAGCATCATTCTTAAGATAATGAAGTACTGTACATGATGTACAATGGTCAGCACTGGAGAGTAATACCAGAAATACTCTAAATTTATTTCACAGTGCACCGCAGAGAAGTTGAGACCATGACTGATCAATAACAGGGTCAAAGTGATAAAAGTCAGCACGAGTTTTTACTTTTATAAGGTTATCATGGTTCAAACATGAATGTGGTGAGTGGGATATCTGTTTCAGTCATGCTCTTTTTTTACGTCTTTGACTCCTAAACCAGTCAGTGATTTAGGTGATTCATTCTTAAAAATATTTAAAGAATAGAATTGGCATTATTCTATATTTTACTTATTGTCATTAAATATTTTCACTATATTTTACGTACTATCTCATGAAAAATTAAAAAAAAAACTGTTAGTCTGTCATTCAGTACTTCCTGTCTTCCCTACCACATCTCTAGCTCTGAGCCCATTCAGTCAAGATGTAAATCTTTAAAAACATGTGACGAATATATTGGTGCATATCTTTAAAACACGTTCCTCAAAAAGCTGAGCACTTTTCGAGTTTTCAGCAAACATTACTCAAACAGGAGTACATTTTTGGGGACTACTTTCATCTGCAGATTAATACCCATCACTGAGCATTCATGGAAGCAGGACGATGTACCGTATGTGGTACTGAGTCAAAATAAACTACTGTACAGTGTGTGTGTTCATGGTACTTGAGGAACATGTCACCCAGTGAAACGGTGAGGCTCACTGAGTATATTTAATAGTTTTGGGACAACAGTAAAGGTCTGTGGCAGATGAATATCAGGCTTTGGCAACATAGACAATACTTGACAATAGCAAACATATATTATGATATAATATGTCACTGAATATCATTAAACGTGTCCTTTACCGAATATGTTAAGTGATCAGTGGGTGAATTTCATATCACACTGTTGTTACTTGACAATTACTTAACCTAACATCTTCCTGGTGAAATTTTGTATGATTTTGATTCTATGTTTTGAGTGTAATTTGGTTTTTTTGGTTTTGTTTTTTGTTTTTTTTGTGCATTAAACATCAGGAAGAAGAGCCAAAAGAAAATATTCCTGTCTGATCAGGTTGTGTTCATAAAGAGACACTATGTTGTGCATTACACAAATCAGTAGGCAGCACAACCTCAACATGTAGGTCCCGTTTACGATCACATGTACAATACATCCAAGTTCATATTGCAATCTGTTAAATGAGCTGTTCACTTCAATGTACTGTATTGCAGCCACACTCGAGTGGTAAGCGCTTTAGGCGAGCAACCAAATCCTGTTAGAAATGTCAATTGAAAAGGTCTTGAGATATTAAAAATGTAGTTTTTAATTAAAGGTTTATTAATAGATTTTTCAAACTTTTTTTTTTTAATTACCCGACCGGATGCCTGAGGCATTTGGATTACAACTTTTATCTCACTCGATTCAGACTGCCTCTCCCCATTCAGCCATTTTGGATTAAAAGTCAGACTTCATAAATGCTGTTCATTAATTCCCAGTGCGGGCAGTTAATGTGAGATTCAGTTGCAACGTTACGGCTGGTCTGAGTGTCTGTTTATTTTTAGATTCTTGTGGCTACTTTGCAGCCCAGGCCTAATCTGTCACGGAGGAGTACATGGAGGAAATCTTAATCGGTGTGCCAAAAAAAGATTTTCAATGCACGCTGGTGTGTCTGGTTTGGAAATTCAACATGTTAGTAACACATACTGTCACAGTAAATGATGTTATTGACATGTGTTGCATGAAGCATAGTGTAAAATTGTTGAAATAAATTAGGAGCAGTCTGTGCTTTGCTGTTTGCATACAGCGTCATTACCGTTATGTTGCAAGTCCATGTGTTTTATTATGCAAACTAGTTATGATGTGAATTATAGGTAACTAGAAAGCAAACTAAAGCATACAAATGTGTTCAGAAATATTTTCTAGCCACAGGTTTATGAATGCCTACTAAATATATTCATGTTCATTCAATAATAAGTATACAAACAAGAAAATCAGATCAAAATGAGTCATGGCCAATTTGTGAGATCTGATGATGCATAATATAATATAATCATTACTGGATTACCCCAATTCACCCCAATTAAAAACCTGCAGGTGGATACAACAGGTTCAGGCATGTCCTCTGAGGGTTATCCAAAGTCATTCTGGGAAATGTAGGCAGTCACTAACTGAAGTAGAAGTAGAAATTGCCACCATCATCGCAACGTAACACCTGGATGAATCTGAACTTCGATTATCGGTGTGATATTAGTCTTGATCATCTTTTGGTGATTATGAGTCTGTTGTGGTGTAAAACATACGAGGTGTAAAGGGAAAATTGTTTATATTTGAGCTTTATTGTCACTTGTCAATCATTGTCCCTCATTAAAATTTGGATTTTGGTAGGTGGTACTCGTTTCTTTCCATGATCAGCCATAGTGGCCTCTTGCTAACTGCAAGGTTCTCATATCAAAACTGCTTTGCCACGGTGTCAGCGAATCTCTATCAAGAGGTAAAGTCGCTCCCGTTCTGCTGTCCCCCATGGCACCTTATTTTTAAAAATCTATGTACGACAGTCAACAGCAAGAGACCCTTTGAATTGTGCCATGAATTACACATATGATGTTTGTGAATATATATCACGACAAAAAGTTCCGTTTTAAAAAATTAAGTGTAAAAATATTATGTAGAATTTTTATGCAATTATATGCTTTCAGCCCATTCATAATGTGTCTAAGGGTGTAATCTGTGGACGACTATTAGCATTGTTGTGCATTGCTGTCTGCCAGGAGTGGATCTTCTGTGGTTGCATGGGGTGTGCTTTGAACGCAGAGAGAACTTTCAAGCCTTCAAGTGTGTCCTTGGAGAAGACAGTTCTGCAGCAATATGCACCTTTGAGGCAAGAACATACATGTGTGTATGAGTCACAACAATGTTTTGCAGACTACTGTTACAATTAATTTGTTTCCGTTTGCATGGGAAAATGTTCCTGAACAACACTTAATAGACTAATGTTTTCATGTTGTTAGCTTAGCTGTCTGTCTGGTTTAGCTAAAGTTAGCATTGACACATTCAATGTTATAGTTGCTGACGAGTTAACTAGCTATTTTTCAGGTTAAGGCACGAATCTCCGTTTTTGTGCACTGTTTTGCAACATGACTTAATAGTACAAGAAATTTGTTGCTTTTCACTGTGTTTGTAATTTAGACTACTTTTGATAGTATTTTATGTATTTAGCCCTGCGATTCATATACATTAACCATCGACTGTATATAAATGTGGACATCATGATAGCTTCCCAAAGGTGAAGTCAAAACATCTCAATCACGCCCTAGTGGCTGGCTGAAGTATAAGTCATAAGTCCCACCCCCTCCATATTAGCGGATGGAACATGAGCCAAACTTAAAAAATCAAAGTACACATCAAATAAATTTTTCATTTTAGGTAGTTCTTATCATGCTGATGTCTGCTCATTTTTCTGATAAGTTTGTTTTTAATTTGTTATTTGTTGATATAGCTGTGACAGCTGCTCTCAAACCTCCGTCACTCTACCGCGCAGACTCTGGCTCCAAATGACATCACACAAGCAAGATGGTAGCTCTTGGAAAGGAGATATTTTGGCTTTGCTTTTGGATAGCGGTAGGAAGTGGAGACGTGTTATCCATATTTATATACAGTCAATGGCATTAACTTACATTAGCTAGCTAGCTAGGTGGAAGCTCCATCTAACTTAACTAACATTAGCTAGCCAGCCAGTTCCATCAAACCCAACCTGTGGACAATCATTGCTTTATTACAAATTAAGGCTCATAACTTTGTTCTTTTGTTTAAGGTCTTAGTTTGTGTACACTGAATTAACAGTAGCTACAAGTAGTCATTTGCTTTTTCATTGTATGTGTGTAGCAGCTAGTTCTCTAGCTAGCTAGCTATTTAATTTTACAGGCAACTTAGCTTACCCAAGTGTTTGTTGTGCTATGTTAATTCAACATTAAAAGTTAAGGAAAGTATCATTTTCAACCACTTAAATTGAAGTTGGGCATTATAAAATAATAATTGCTTTGTATGTGTTCTCAGGGTAGACTTAACTAAAAATGAAATGGAAAAAATGAGATATTCAAGACTTCTTCATCAACAAGAAATCTCAGGCTGGCTCAGAACAAGGACAGTACAGGTCAGGCTGAGAGCACTGAAAGCAACAGTGAAGGTCAGGGTCAGCCTGAGCACAGCCACAGACCTTCACATGTTGAACAAAACTCCCAAGGCCGGGTGACCTCGAGGGGAAAATACAGATATGAAGAAAATGATTTAAAATGTAGTTGTATTTATACCACATATTATATAATTTGTTGTTCTGCAGGATTTTACAGTTGTAAGTGACTAAATTATCTACTTTTAATTACTAAATTAAACTGATAGCATTGTGCACTGCGCAGTTTTATAATAGTATGCCTTTGTAAAACATCTGCACTTTATGCTATATTTTAAAAAGTATAATTTAATTAATTAAATTCAAAATATAGTCAATGAAGTGTTAACTATGTCAGTTAATACTTTTAAATGCACCCAGGGAGGAGACCACTGACCCTTATGATGACTATGCAGAATCAGACGACAGCAGCAGCAGCAGGAACCTCCCAGTTCAACCAGTGCCTACATTTGCTGCAACTAAAGGTCCCCAAGGTAAAATATTAATCCACTCAAAGTGTTAATTACCCACCATGTAGCAATATGTGAATTGCTAACCCTTGATTATCATTATTAAAAAATTATAGCAATAAATATTGCGAAATGTGAAAATTGACAGTGCTGTAAATAGTGTGATTTTTGCACAATACATTGCACCCACTTCATCTGCCTTGGGCTACTGTTGGTGAACTTACTAATTGCACATAAGAGCCAGATCCTATCATAAACAAGGGGACATGTCCATCAGCATTTTAATGTTGACAGTGCAAAATGAAAAAGGTCATATGCACCTTCCTTACAAGGTGAAAGGGTTAATGTAGCTAACAAAAGCATGATGAAATTACTGTGTGTTACTACAATACAACTGTGCAACATAAGAAAAGTAATTGTTTACACTTAAGTAGTCTAAATATTGAAGAGAGATGTCAGTGGCAGCCTTCATTTTTGTTGTCACTGTTGGGTGAAACCCCCCCAGTTTAACTGTCGTTCCCCCTGTGCCCCCCACCTGAAAATAATCTGGATCCGCCCATGCTGTCTGCCACAATGGTTTTTTTGATGATACCACTGTATGGCACCAAAATCAGAAATGTTTAAATCCATCATATTGTGGCTTTAAGTCTTGTGGTTCTACTGTACCAGTCACAGTAACCAGTAGTGGTTTAAAGGGGACATTCTATGCTTTTTGTGATTTTCTGTTATTTATATACTGTTATGATGTTGGATATCTATGGTAAACATGGTCAATGCTCCAAGACTTGAGACTAATGTATGTAGAAATACTGCCTGCAAGTCAAAAGCCCAGGCTTCAACCTGCTGTCGCAAACTGTTGGTTTGTGACGTTTTTTTCTACCTTGCAGATGAGCTGATGTTGGCTTGTTGCGCATGCCCATAAACAGCTGTCCTCTCTGCAGCCTTTGTTGCTAAGGTTGTAAATAGGGTTTTTCCACATGTTGTTTTTGCGTTGTCCACTCTCATATTTTGGGTCAGATTCCGGCTCGAACATGTACGGATGTATTTGAGAAGTTGACATTTCAAGTAACGAACGAAATCCTACCACTATAGTTTGTTTCATGGTGTGTTGACGTAGCCTCCAGAGTTGGTGGAGGTCTCGTGAGGGGGGCGGCTTCTGGGAACTGTCCAATCATAACAGAATGGGCTCAGTGGGAGGGGGGGCCTTAAAGACACAGGAGCTAAAACTGCCTGTTTCAGACAGAGGCTGAACTGAGGGGCTGCGTAAAGGGTCAGTATAAGACAAATAAGGAGTTTTTTAAACTGTATATCATGCGAAGATATTCCAGTAGAGTCCCAGATTAAAAATATAGACCTGGTAATATGCATAATATGTTCCCTTTAAGGTAAAAACCGAGAACTGCAGAAACCTTTGTTGCATGTCACTCTCCGTCTCTCTCTCCCCTCATTTCCTGTCATCACTCTGTTGTTATGTGTCCAATAAAGGCGTTAAATGCCCCCCAAAATAAGTAAAACATTCACTGAAAATCTTTTAGATTTGGCTGTTAAGATTCAGAATGATTCACCCGTCACTGCAGCAGACAAAGCAGCAAGTATCCCCACACCCTCCTTTAATCATAAATTATGCCACTTGGTGCATAACTAGCCAGGTACTAAGATTCTGTCATTAGCAGCATTGACCGGAGGCAACACAATCAATACAATATTATGAAATCATGTTACACATAAAATGGACTGTTTATGAGCGCAACCTCATCAGCGGCGTTGTTCAGCATCTGTGTGCTCTCATCTGTGACCTTGAGACTTTAGATGTGGCTCAGGAGGGAAACATTTTAAACTTACTGATAATTTATTTTTTTTAGACCGGCAAATCCAACCACGGTCAGTCGACCAGTTTATTTTTCATTTCAGTTCAGAGTTAAAACATACTGGTTTTAAATGTTAGCTCTTTACCTTTTTTTTTTCAAGGCAAAGTTCCTGATTTAAAAAAACAAACATGAAAGTTATTTGTTTCAATAGATGACCTGATGTCTTTGTGTTACTGCGTCCAATGCAAGAGTCAGCCTGCTGCAAGAATACTAATATCTCTTGTTAGCACTGAAGATATTTGACCCTAAGCTGCCACAGACTTTCACCTCTTTTTTTTTAGGATTTAACTGTGTTTGAACGCACAAAAAGAGTCAAAACATGACCAATAGCAATATTTTTGTAATGTAATGCACCACATTTTCTTAAATACAACATAGTGCTGATATGACACAAACTGTTTAGTGATTGTTGTTAAAACTATTGAGCCCATATGCTGTATATCACATTACATATCAAACATTGCAGCTGATTTGTGTAGCCTATATGATCTGTTTTGGCACTGAAACATCTCCTCATTAAAGCCTCTGAAATGCTCAGAATATGGTGTTAATTCTTGATATAAAATATGTTTGGATTTTAGTGTTTTCACATATAAAATATAATGACATTCTTTATAATTAGTGCATCTATGGACATCTGGACAGGGGAAAACAGAGCACAAGTTTAGTTGACACACACATGCACACAGAGATCTTACTTGAACTTTGCAAGAGTGCAAAACTGAGTGTAGGTCTTGAGGGAACAGGAAACGACTTCCCTCCTCCCCCTTCAATTCTGCCCCCCTCCCCTCCCCTCCTCCCCCCGTCCCTCCCTCCCTCCTCTGCCTCCTCTCCCCTCCCTCTTCCTCCTCCTCCTCCTCCTCCTCCTCCACCACGCTATAGCAGCGAACTAGGCAGGCCAACTTGCAGAGTGCAGCTCAGCCTCGACAGCGGCTGCTTCCCACTGGGGGTCTTCGGAGAGCATCGCACTTCCATGTGCGCTGCTGTGCCCACTGGATGTTGAAATCGCGCCGTGCGCCTCGCCAGGAGCCACCATGTCCAACCCAACCCACGACCCGTTCTACTCATCTCCGTTCGGACCCTTCTATAGGAGACACTCGCCCTACATGGTCCAACCCGAGTATCGGATCTACGAGATGAACAAGCGGCTGCAGACGCGCACAGAGGTGAGCCGACCGGAGATAACCGCCGCACGGTCCCGTTTAGGTCGCGGTACCGGTAGGAGGGTAGCGGGCTGTGGAAGTCCGGTACCGGGAGGAGGGAGGGGGGTGTGGAGGCTGGACAGGGAAGCTCGGGTCGGTATGAAGGTCCGTCAATCAGGAGATATGGATGTGATGCCAAAGTGCCAAACATTCCTGAGGTGAAAGTAAACAGGCTTCTCTGTGTGGACTTCGCTGCAAGAAATATCCAGTCTTTGAAGTGATCTGTTTCAGTGAGGAGACTTTGAATTTAAATTTAGGTGTTAAAGTAAAAAATAAAAGATGATATCTGGAAGAGATGATTTCACGTGGCCAATTAACTTGTTTAAAATTCGTCACTTGAGATGACTCGAGTGTCAGTACCAACTCTGATACAAGTGACTCACCTGAAGTAAGCATCACTTGTTAAGACAGTTTCATAATTAGGTGAAACTTGTCATTAAAGAAATATTTTAATCAAGATTTTAAGACTCTTAACTGCACTATAATTAGGATGAACATTTTGTTTTTTTTTTTTTAATTTTTTTTAATTTGACATATTTATAAAGAAAGTTAGCCTGTGTGTAACCATAACCAAGTGTTGGATTGAAAAAAAATGCCTGAAAGAAGTCTGAAAGACTATTCAGGTCTAACCAGGCTGCAGAGACTGAGGCAAAGTAGCCTTTTCACGTGCATTTGATTAATTTGCATATATTTACATATTGTTGGTTTTTACATATTTGCATGCTGGGTTTGCTCTGTTAAAAACTGCAACAGCTCAAACCACACAAGCCCATCAAGAATGTAGAGAGTTTGCCCTCTCCAGTGAAGAGTTTGCGGTGTAACTGTTAAGGCTGCCTGACCTATGATTCATCACTCTTTCTGTACATGAAGTTTTCTCAATGAAAGTGACCCTGATTGCAAATGAAGATGATCATATAATTGCATAAGGTTGAATTAATTTCATGTCATTTTCCTGATAGTAGTGTGCTAAGCGAGTGTGGCGTAGTGTCATTCAGAGTGAACCTTTGGTGATCCCGCAGTGAATTATACATAGCAAGCATCTGTCTCCAGCATCTGCTCACAAATGTGTAAATCTGCAGATAAAAAGTTCATCCAGCATGTCAAGTTCTCCTCGCGAGGTATCTTCACAGAGATGGAGAGCAGATAAAATGCATCTTGTGGCAGCTGAAGTCTTCACTTTTTGAACTATAACATGTAAGGGCTGCAACGAAGGATTATTTTTTTCATTATTGCTCAATCTACTGGCTTTTTCTTGATCGACTGATTAATTGTTTGGTCTATAAAATGTCAACAAATGCAAGTTATCCCATGAAGACTTCTTAAAATGTCTTGCTTTTTTTTGACAAACTGTCCAAAACCCAAAGATATTCAGTTTACTATCGCAAAAGAGTTAAAAAACAACAACAAAAAAACAGGGCATATTCAGCAAAATAGTGAATTTAACCATTTTTACTTCAAAAATGACTTAAACGATGATTTTCCTCACAAAATAAGTGCCAGTTAATCTTCTATCAATCCACTAATTGATTAACCTACTAATTATTTTAGCTCTAAGTATATAATATTGTAAATAATGTGACCTTTGGTTGCTGTTGGAGGCTGTAATTTGATTCCCTCTGAGATACAGTTTTAAGATAAATAAGATAAATTTGTCCTTTAAATGATTTCATGTGAAAATTTTTGCTGTCGTTTTGGAAATCTTATTTTTTTTAAAGACCTCAGACCTCAGCTGAGTTACTGCAGCAGCTTGCAGATGCTGACTTGCGAGGAACTTGCAACTTTAAGCAGACCAAGGCAATGTTGCTGAGATGCAACGGCCCGGTCTGATGCATTATTCATGTGGAGTGGTCCAAGCCCCAGTGGACCTCAACTCTCGTACCACACATACCCAGACACCAAGTGCAATCACGATGCACACACAAACTCACACGCATGCGCGCGTACTGTATGTATCTGTGCACACAGATATGGCATGACATGCACATGTGTTAATGTACTTCCAGACATATACGGCACAAAAGAAACGGCAATTGATAATATACGTAGATGATATGAGCACACAAACATCGGTTTGTTTGTCCTGTCATCTTCTTAGACTAAATTATATAATTGCCTATTAATATAATTTGTTTTTTGTTTCCGTCGGTGTTCACAGCATCCTCATTCTCCTCTTCGTTTCCTTTCTTTACCGTCTTCAGTGTATAATATGTCTTCTCTTTAGTGATGTGGTTATTGTTTGATTAAAATGCAGGTGGTGAGCATAATGAGGAAGAAGTAGTGTCTTAGAGCGGGAAATAAATGCCTCGAGTTTTGCAGTTTGTTTGCATCCAGATGTGCCATACAGCTCAGTTCAGGCTTTTAACGAAATTATATAGTAATTATCCTCATGAATGCAAAACTGTAGCCATCAATTTACACAAACCTAATGCATGGGAAAACATATCTGAGGCAAAGAAAAAGGTTGTAATAGAAAACTCCCTTTGCAGAGCTACTGTATAGGATGTCTTTGTCTGTTCAGTCTAACTAATACAGAGGAGGAAAACACTGTACATGCTTCATGAAAGAGACGCTGAGGCTGTTTACTTCCTGTTAAGCAAGGTTAGCCGGCTGGTCCCTTAATGATGATGTGCGGCTGAAGGGTCGTCGTGCTGATTCTTTCATCCCTGAGCTGCTGCTCTGTCCATCTCTCCTGCAAGATGACTTAAAAATTCAGCACACATTTAAAACATGACTGTGTCAGTATCAGTGCAGGGTCAGGCCGGCGTTGTTTCAAAACAGGAAGTTTGCCATGTTCCTCGCAAAAAAAAAAAAAAAAAAAATCTGGATTCCATTAGAAGAAAAGAGCTGAATTGTCCTGCTGGATAGTTTCTTGAATATTTCATCAAGGTTTTGCTGCTAGCAGCTGTTGCAGATCCATATCCTTTTGTGTTTCATGGAAGTATCAATTTGACAAACTCAGTTTTGAAGATATATTACAGTCTTAACCCTTGTGCTGTGTTGACATTGGCTTTACTTCCTCATTGCTTGGGGTCAAACAGACCACACTGCTGTATGTGTAAAAATAGTAATCATGACTACAAACTTCTGACCTTATTAAGACCAAACATGTACAGTAAAGTCATCATAAATTATTGTTATGACACCAAATAAGGAAATATTTTATGTTCTATATGTTTTATGAGCTATGCATGAACAAATCTATAATTTTGTTTGCTGAAAAGTCATTTACAGACAAAGAAATGTGCAGTATTTTGTCCTACATAGTGATGTTACTCATATTTGGAGTCAATCGGACCTCAGAGAAGTTAACTTTCTGTTAGACATCTTATGAACAAACTGTCATAAAACCCAAATAACAGAAATAAAAATTGACTTATTTGGGACTTGAGAGGGTTAGTGCTGAATAATAAGTACTGTCAACACCAATCACAGATATAGAGCGTATTAAAATATATTGTTTTCAGCCCTGTAATGCATCACTTTCTGTGGTGGACGTTTGAAATATGTCAGATAAAAAATCGTGTTTATAAACAATTCTCATAAAATTAGGAAAAGTCATGAAGTAACAAGCTGAAAAAACTATGTTAAGTATGTTTTTTAGCCGTTAAAACGGGCTCTGGGACATCAGACATTAGGAGCCTGGGCTTTTATCATCGTTATCTTCTCAAAAATTGGCTTTAAACATACAGCAGCAAGACTGAAAGTATATTTAACTGACCCAAAGAAATATGATATAAAGTGTTTCTGTTATGTTTGCGTGTTAAGAGATACATTGAAGCCTCTCTTTGACTAAATTTGTTGCAACATTTTGTTTATCCAGTCAAAAATGATTTCAAGCTTGTAAACAGCAGTCTTGTCAGAATTACCACCCAAGTAAAGATGCTAAATATGGTGAAAAGATTGCCATTGTTAAGGATAAGAATAGCTCCGAGCGTACTTAACATCGTGCTTGCTTGCAGGCCATTGAAGCAAAATGACTCACTAGTTTTCATTCTCGTCATTCGGAGCTGTTTTTAACGGGGGGGGGGGAACTGACTAAGCCTCGGTATGAAACCACCTTTTATAGAAGTGTTGAAGGAGTCGACTGAAGTCACTCCTCTGTTAGAAATTCTTCCATTTGTCTTATTCATGAGTGTGCTTTTGAATTTGCTTGGCTGGTGGTGCAACTGCCGCTCGCACTGGCAGGCACAGGACTCAAGGACTTGACACTTGGAGGAGACTTACTTACCCCGAGAGGAAGCTATAGTCTTCGCGAGTATAAGTCACATCTATAGCGAAAGCTTTACGCTGCTAATCCCCCAGGAGTGAAATAACACGTTGTTAGAATTAGACAGAGACATGTTATTCTGTTTTTATCCTTTTAACATCTCACATGCGCTGTTGTTCCATAACCTGGAACTTTAAATGGATAATGTTTGCAGCGTTATAGTCTGTTAAAATCATTTTAAAAGGCAGAGAAATTACCTTTACAAGGAAAAATCCACCCCCTCAGATGCTGCTGTGCCATTATATACAGTTAATAGTCCATTTTGGGGATGTTCAGCACATTCAGTTCAATTGTTTTATGTTGTTTTTCTCATCTGTCTGTTTCCTTCAGCACCTCAGAATGAAAAACTGAAGTGTTTTCTTTGAGGTGTGGGGTGTATGTGTAGGTGGAGAGTGCTATATTGTAGAGCTGCAACTAAGGATTATTCTCATTATCAATTGATTAACCAATCTCAGAAAATAGTGAAAATTGTCTATCCCTGTTTCCCAGTCCGAAGTGACGTCTTCAAATGACTTATTTTGTCCGACCGACAGTCGAAAAACCCAAAGATATTCAGTTTATAATGACATAAAACAGTGAAAAGCAGCAAATACTCACATTGGAGAAGCTTTAACGATAGAATAGTTGGAGTTTTTGCTTCAAAAATAAAAGACAAACGATTAACCGATTGTCAAAATTATTTCTGAAAAATTTTCCGGAGAACGATTAATCAACTAATCATTTGAGATCTACGACAGTGATGATGATATCAAGGCTGTAACCAACAATTATTCTCATGAACGATCCATCTGCAGATTACTTTCTAGATTAATCAGTGGTCAATAAAATGGGAGAAAATACTGAAAGGTCACAATATTTCACAATGACAGTTTCCTAAAGCCTGCATCTTTAAATCTTTTGTTTTGTGCAAACAGCAGTCCAAACCCAAAGACGTAAAGTTTAGTATCACATAAGATGAAGAAAAGCAGCAAATCCCTAACCACCGAGAAGCTGAAACCAGAGAAGGTTTGGCATTTTTATTTGAAAAAATGACTCAAATGATTAATCAATGATTAGAATAGTTGCTGAGTCTTTTCTCTGTTGATTGAATAATTAATTTGTTGTTTCAGCTCCTGATGATATAAAACTATGTAGGGAAATTACAGTTTCTACCTCTGTGAAAAGTGTATTCTGACACTATGATGTTTATGATTTCTGCCCTCCAATTCCATAATAGATAGAAATATCTAGACATGACCTCATGTTGTCATGAGGTTAACAAAGCAAATAGTTTTATCTTTAGGTGGGTCTCTTCCTCTAAAGCACACCGAGGGATGGTTTCTTGTTCCTTTCTCAGTAACAATCTTTTCACCTGCCATGCACCCAAAAGCACACATGGAAATAAGGCAGAATAAAAACCTAACAATACAACAAGTCCTGTGTGTTTGTCTGGAATCAGCACTCACCTTTGAACTGATGAGTGTGCTGCAGCTTAAACAGTCCTGCTCCTGTGATGACTCGGGGTCTGTTTCTATCCCAACCTTATTACCTGCGCCATTCATACTTATTACCTGCCTGGCTGTATTTCTGCACCAGGCTGACTGCTATCCCATTACCTTCATTTTACACAATGTGAACCCGCTGTGACCTGGCAATCTAAACAGGCTTTGATGTGGATTTGATGCTATGCATACGGTGTGACCACATTGTTTCTGTGCTGTCGCTTGGGGGGCACTGGCCTCGGCGTACGGAGGCAGCTGCGATGATTTGTGGGGGAATTTGACACTTAAGCGTATGCAAATGAGGCAGCGGATTAACATTCAGAGGAGGAGCTTGGTCGACCTCAGCCGGTGTAAGGCCATTAGCATAGAAGACATTAATATTCAGTGGAAGAGAGCGGGGACACAGAATAATACTGTAAGTAAAACTACAACACAGAGGGTGAAACAGAGGGAAAACAAAAGCATTTTAATGGAGGCGCCATAATAATTCTCAAAGGGCTGCGTTCAGAAACCTCTCCGCTGCTGCTGACAGTGGGTCTAATGATCACACTCTTCCTCAGTGGACAGACATGTAATAACAGTGATTGGCAGGACATTCATTGGATTCTTGTGTCTATTGCACATAGTTAGTCTCATTCTCATTATTCAAATGGACCCACAGACCTGACTCATTGGCTCTACTGTGGAACTGGAGTAACTGGAGTGTTCATTATGGCAAAATCCCTTGTTCCTGTCAGGGGCAAAGTGGATCTGTTCCCATCAGCACTATGTGTCAGATTGACATGAATAGGCTTATGATGTAGAGGTCAAGTTGGCTCCAAGCTGTAAGGTTCACAGAGAGGGATTAAGATGAGCCACCAAGAACACACCAGGAGATTTCTTTTGGTGAGATTCAAAGGAAGTTTTTAGTTCACAAGACATTTAAGCTGTAACTAATGATTGTTTTCATTTTCGATTAATCGGAAGATTATTTTATAAGTCAAGTTTTTGGTCTATAAAATGTCAGAAAACAGTGAATATTGCTTATCCAAACTTCTAAGAGCTCAAAGTGACATCTTCACACAGCTTGTTTTGTCCAATCAACAGTCCAAAACACAAAGATATTCAATTTACTATCATATAAAACAAAGAAAAGTAGAAAATCTTCACATCTGAGGAGCTGGAGCCAGCAGAAAAGAGGGTGAAATGATTAATTGATAACAATCTTTGCTGATTCTCATTCTGTCTGTCTATCCACTAATCAATTAATAGACTAATGGTTTCGGCTCTACAAGCAATCATAGCGAGTATTTTCAAGCCACATCTCATGTTAAAAACAACAACATTTCATGCAACTGTTTGATGAGCTTTCAACAACGACAACAACAACAGGAACGAGTCTCTCACACTTCCCATTTTGTTGCTGTAGTTTTCCCTGATTCACCCAGATATGGTTCTTCTTCTCCTCCTGAAGTATGAAGTGACAAATAAGAGTGATATTCAAACTTAAACGGAAGCATGCAGATATTTTGCATTTCTTATGCCTTTTAAACATCACTGTCCAGCTGTGTTAGCAAATGTGAATGTGCTACAAAAGTATTATCAGCAAAATGTACATTACTGTAAGTATCAAAAGTTAAGGTATTTGTTGGGCAGAATGGTCCATTTCAGAGTGTTATATTATTATAAATTGTGACTTGTCAGGCTGGAACTAATTTTAAATACTGTTGGATAGTATAATCTGTCTTGATGCATCATATTTTATAAGTTGATGATATGCTTTGTATGGAAGATTTGAATCTGCAACGCTATCAGATACATGTAGTGGAGTAAAGAGTACAATATAGAGCTGCAGCCATCAGTCAATTGACAAAAAATTAATCACCAACTATTTTGGTAATCGATTCATCATTTTGAGTAATTTTTTAAGAAAAAATACAAAAATGATCTTGTTCCAGCGTCTTAAATGTGAATATTCTCCTGTTTCTTTAGTCCTCTATGATAGTAAATTGAATATCTTTGAGTTATGGACCGTTGATCGAGACAAAATGAGACATTTGGAGTTGCACCTTGAGCTTTGAGAGCTTTCGGTGACATTTTTTAGACCAAGCGATTAATCGATTAATCAATTAATCAAGAAATTGACACATTAATTGATAATGAAAAGAATCATTAGTTGTAGCCCTAGCACAGTATTGGCCTTTGAAATGTGATGGAGTATGAAGTTGTACCTCAAAATTGTACTCAAGTACAGTGCTTTTATAAACTTACTTAGTTACTTTGCACCATTGTTTTCCCATCATGCAAAACATTTCATAAAATTCACGACACGAAACTCCAACTGAACTGAGAAACATTTCAGCTTTTTTTTTTTTTTTTTTTACCCATCTGTTTGTTAACACTGACATTTTTTGCAGCGTGTGCCTGTGAAACTGGCTGAAAGTAATTACCAGAAAGGTGTTGAACATCACGGTGCCCTTATCTGAACCATTACTGTTGGATTGATCTACCATCAGGGAAAACAAGCCACTGTAGGTATCACTGAACAGGCTTAGAGTGTCTCACAACTGAGTTTTAATCACTTTTTCAATCAAGTAAAACTGAAGGAAATGCTTTTAAATCAATTATTTAAAAAGCATATTTTAGTTGGTGTCAAAGGGCAGCATTTATTTTTATATTGTACATGTTATTTATACTTTTTTGCATTCAAAACCAGACTCAGTGATGCTGGAAATATTCACAGCTGATTTATGAATTACTTAGTATTGATTGGGCAGTATAGATTTTAATATTACATATGCAATTATCAAATATATTTTACATTTAATGAGAAATTAAACCACAGAAACAATGGAGAATAAGTCCTAAATAACTCTATAACATTTGTTCCTGTATTTACTTGGCTCAGGACTGACTGAACAGCCTTATTATTTATTTCTCTATCAACCGAGTCTCCAATATGTGCTGTCATTATGACTCACAGCCTTATTGACAATGAAAAGACATCTGCTTTTGTGGAAATGTTGCTCGGAGCTCTTACATTAAAAACAAAAAAACATTTTACATTTTCATAATGCTGCCAGTCAGTGAAAGCAGTGAATCACATTAGCTTCTGCTTAACTCCCTGCCTACATACCCTCGCTAAATTAAAGAATAATACTGCTAAAAGGTGAGCAGACAGGCTGATAGTTTTGAAAAGAAAGAAAAAAAAGTAACTTTATCCTCAGAAAACTGTGGTCATGACTGTTAACTTAGCTGAATAGCTTTCACCTAGTTTTCATTTTATTCCTTAGAAAGCTTCTCTTTGGTGTATAATTACTGAGCAGAGACAGAAAGGACAAAATCTTACATGAGGGTCAGTTTACCATCTAGGAAAACTGCATATTCTGTGCAAGTTAACATACAACTTAACTTTGCAGCTAAAACACTATCCAAGTTATTCCAAGTCACTTGTGACAGTAATTAACATCTGTTTATACAGACCACAGTGACAAATATCCAGATTTTTTTTGTTTTTTTAAAATCTCAGGGGTGAAACAAGTTTGTTTTCCTGCGCACATTACAGGTAGAGTTACAAGTCATACAGGTCACAGCAGACAACATCTGAAAAATACACAAACACATAAAGGAACATGTATTCAAGGAGGACGATATTGTTGCTCTGGAGCCTGCCTAGACTGAATTAAAAAACAATGTATTTTATACAATTGATCCATTAATAAATAAAAGGCTTACTTTAAGCGATGCACCTGAAAACGTGGCCAATAAAACAAGCAATAAATATGAAATGAAACAATACATATTAAATTAAACCTTACAAATGATGCCAAAAATACGAGTACACAAGTATCATCTGTCATTCAAAAGTTGTGGGTGCAAAACACCTCAATCATACTGCGGAGCGTCTAACTGGTCACTCAATACACTTTGAGATGACCTTGAAACAGAAGTATGGTTACAACGCTTCTTCTACCTCCGAAACCTAATCTAGTCAAACCTATTATAGGATCGGCCTTCAGAAATCAAATATTTATTTCAAATCTGACATTCATCTGTGTTATAAGCTCTGTTTTTCCCTCCAATATGCAAGTAATGGGGTTATATTTGCAGGTGTTAGGTTCAGAATTGGTATAACCGAGAGTAACTTTAGGATGCTGTCATTTCATGAGGTTTTATACATTAAAATCAAATATACTTTTGCATTTATTGGAGTCTTTTCAATTGCTGAACATCTTAGTTTTCTGTATATTGCTTTCTAATTAAAATATTTACACAGCAATCACCTATTTTTACAATGCCTTTAAAGAGTTTTAACACAAAATATAAAATATATACATAAAATAATTATATAATGGCACATTGAAACATGATACCATTATACTATATCGTAGCGACATTAAAGATATATAAACAGGTTTGGAATTAATCTATTTGATCATGTATATTTTATAAGTCTCTTTTTACTGTGTTGGTTCAGTAATATCATACTGTACATGGGATGCTCTGAGAGGATGTTCCCAGAAAATCATATGAAGAAAGAAAAGAAAAGAAAAAAAAAAAAAAAGACCTCTGCTCTGGTCAAACAATAAGCGTCAGTCACATCCAGCAGGATGCTCGGACAATAGACCCACCTTTTTCCTGGCCCTTTCCCATGGTTCCTTCCAGGCTGCACTGTCGCTCAGATAACAGAGGAGACAGACGGGGCCTGTAGTCTGTCTATGTCCTGTTGTTCTCTCTCCCCCGATGTGGTTAGAGAGGCCGTCCCATAACGGAGAGGTCACAGGTTGGATCCTCGCAAACAGCCGTCTGTGTGTCCCGCGACAACCTTGGGTCACGTTGAAGGGTCTTTAAGTGAGACGCTGCCTTGTGGATTGTTTGCACTTATTCAAAACTAGTTATGTATCCTCAGATATAAAACATGGTGCCCACAACTGCGGGTTTAAAAATAGCAAATAGGTTCCTAAATTGTACTGCAGCTCTCTATGGCAGAGCTCTGTTTTGGAGCAAGACTTGTTTGAAGGATTGTGTGCTTCTGGCCAACCCTGATAGGGATTGTATCGGGATGTACTGTCTCCATATTTTCCAATGTTTGTTTTCTAATGAAGTAATGACAAACTGCTGACATTTTTGGAACATTTTTAGTTAAATTTGCACTTGTTTGATGTCCTTAGATGACATTCTGAATCAGCTGTCATCCTACATTTTTGCTCTGCCCACCTCTACTCTGTTTCACCTGCACAAGGTTGTGTGCAGACTCATAGTTAGCTGGTTGAAGGAGATTTTAATTAGCTTTTTTGGCTGCCACTTAGCCAACTCTTGTAGAAAGCAGTGTAACTCTTGTTTTATGCTGAAAAATATTCAACCCAATGATATTTCATCATTATGTGGTTAAAAAAAAAAAAAAACCCATGTTGCTTTATCACCCTGCACCAGATACAGTGAACACGGGGGAGACACAGAGTGCTTCAAGTTAGTTACACCAGGAGCCAGCTACTGCTCTCTGCTGCTTTCTGGGCGTTTCATCATTTTGCTGATCAGCTGTTTGACTCTGATGTAGTTTACTGTTTTTCCTGTGAGATGAACTCGAACTATTCTGCATAAATAGGGAATGGACTACAGAATATCATTGGCCGGGACAGTTTTTTTTTCTCATTTACTTATTTATTTTTTGTGTGCATTTAGTCAGAACACTTGCTGAGCATGTTTTTGGTTTTTTTAGCAACTGTTCGGTCCAGGCTGGGATATGAATTCACAGCCAGAGATCCAGCCTCTAGGCCAGAATTTATGTTTTGTCCGTGCTCCTGTTGCTGGTTTGAATTTTCCAAATACCAATCAGGATTTAGCAACATTTAAATCAAAACGTGATGAGAGTTGTTGGGGTTGTCTGCCTCTGTCACCAGGCCACTGTCAATCAGATCTGATCAAATCACTCCCATACAGTCCTGAAGAAGATAGATTGGAAGGCGGAGACGGAGTTTTTGAGTGTTTAACTCTTATAGAACAATATCTATGGAGGTTTTTTTCAAACTTTGATTGACTTTGTTGCTTTGATTAATATGTATTATATTTATAGAGAAATATAGAGACTTTTCATGTATTTCAACGTAGTAAGAAACAGTAACTGCCATATACGGTTGCAATGCACAATCAGATACTCAAAAAATTGAAATGTAGACTGTATTTTGGTTTTTGACAGTTAAGTAGTAGAGTTAAAGTCATTTAAAACACCTTCTTATCCAAGATATTTACTCTACTTGTTAATTTATCATGTTATTAAAAATTTTTTGAAGATTTTGCTTAGTTTCAGAAATATATAATTAAAAAAATGTATACAACAACCATACATAAATCTATAAAGTTGTGATAATTAGCAAAGCAAATTTAATTATGATTTTAAAAAAATATTAAGAACCACTGACAAAGTTCTTGATCTTGAGTATTCTTTATAAGCTCTGACCATGTGGATTATAAATAAACCACCACTGTATTCTGTAATGTCCTTTGTGTTCAGCTCTCCTCAGCTCGTCACATTGATCACACTAACGAGCGACAGGTGAGGGTGCACATTAACAAGACTTAACCACGGTGACATTAAAACACAGCACATTCGCTTAAACTGAACAATATCTGTGGATTTGATGAGATCCAGTATCGATCGAGTTTTTTCTTAGGCGGTGGGAGGAAGTGTAGCGTGTGTTGATTTTTTATTGGTCTAATTAGCGCAGTAGTGGGGGAATACAGGTTAGGTTGGGTGTTGGCAGTGTGTCTGAGCGAGAATCCACATCCTCACTTCCCTTTTTTCTTTTAATTTCTCATGGGTGCTGCAAATAATTTTACTTATCTGCTTTGTCATTCGAGCATTTTATTGTTGTTATTGTGTTACCATTTTCTTACCTATTGATGTTTGTTGTCACTTAACATGATGCCCTGAGGGGTGTTTCATAAAGGTCTGTCTTTACCCTGTTCAAGGTGGGAATGTTGTGCCTCACCGTTCTGTATAAAGGGTACAAAACAGGGAATTCGGGGGTATTGTTGTTCCGCCATTAAGCCGGCAGCAAAGGTAGTCACATAGCTGGATCGACGTCTGTGTAAAAGGGGCAGTCAGCATGGCGAGTCTACACACACTAGACGTGCTGTTGTGTTACACGTCATGCCTCTGATTTTGGAAAACCGGCATGCTATCTAAAATCACACACATGGGCTGGCATTGTGCTGGCTTTGTTTGGCATAATGACAGGGCTGCTTTATGGCAATATTTTTGCGGGATCTCTGAATAAAAGGGGCTTTAAATAAACTGAACCAGGATTAAACTGTGTCATAAAGACAAAAAAAATACATATCATCAGACTAATTCAAGTCTGGTTCAAGAACAGACTTTGCAAAACAGACCCAAGACATCAAGCACAGATCACATAAAGTCTCAGTGGAGTATAAAATATTACAGTAGAAATGTTGGAACCACTGCAGATAAAAAAGCAAAAGAGAACCTCTGGTAAACTCAGGCACAAACACAACTCCATTACAGTTGGGGAAAGATGTTTGGGGTTAAAACTACTACTTCATTAAGGTCAAGGAACAACTGCAGTCATGGTTAAAAGAAACTAACAATGACTGTTGGAAGGAAACAAACAGTGGTCTCTCGTGTTTAAGTCCGACCTCCCATCCAGTCACCCTGACCTCCTCCCTCTGTGGAGTTTGCGGCTCTATGATAATGTCACCTGACTTTCTCCTTTCCTCCCGACGGGCACTGAATAGCAGGAAAATTAAATTTCTCAAAATGGAAAGTTCTCTATCAGTTGGATTATGTTACTTGGGTTTGTACAGATGACACGACAGCCTCCATACTGTATGGTGAAAACATTATTTAAATACATTCAGATTGGCTGTCTGCATTTCTTGTATTTTTAATTGAAAAGATTTCTGCGTGTCTTTTTTATTCAATTTTTTGTTTGTCTCCATTTAGATGAGATGATTTTTAAGCAGCTGAGGTGTTTATATAACCTTAACACATTTCAGTTTTTACTTCAAATAGCTTGATTTGTCCAAACAGTCCAATACCTGAAGATGTTTAATTTACTTTGATATAAAACACACAAAAGCGGCAAATTCTCACATTTATGAAGCTGATTCTGTTTGGCATTTTTGCTTAATAAATTACTTAATTGATTAATTACTTATTAAAGATGATGTTGATTGATTTTCTGTCAAAGTAATACATTAATTGTTTCCGCTCAGAATATGTGTTGAACATAAATTTGTAGTGAAATTCATTTTTAGGATCTTAGCTAATGCCTTCAGCAGGTGTCACTTGCAGTGATTGTTCTGTATTTTGCTCAAGGGCACTTCAGCAGGACAATGGTTATTGCCATAATGGAGATCAATCCTAACCTGACACACCAGATGGTTTGTTACACAGAACCATCTGACAAGTCATCCTTGGAAACTGTTTGGAAAAGGGCAGGCACTTTCAAAAATTACTTGGCAGGTGATTGGATGAACCATCTGTCTATCACCGTCTATCACTGTCTTACCTTACAAGGCAGCTTCATTTGTGCGAGAATCCTCATTGGATGCCGATTTGTCCGAACCGGACAAAAGCGCATAAATTGAAGCTTGACAAGATGGATTCTCACGTCATCTTGTGATGTCGTGATCTCACAAATCCAGTCGCCTCGCATGGTAAGATCAATCTTGCGACCATTTAAAAGCCAGTATCTCTAATGACTTGGCCACCTTGCTATCCCAGCAGTTTTGAACACTGCAGCAGCTTGTAGCAGCTCCTCTCCATGTGTGTTTCTTGCATTAAAACAGGAGACAAATGACTTTTGTATATTAACCCCCGAACCTAAATCTATACCGTAACACAAACAGTGTCTGAACCGGTTTTGTGACTGCTGCTTGTAACTTCTGACACTAAAAAAAGAGAGAGAATGGGAACCATGCCAAAGTAAATTGGAAGACATGTAATTAAACACGGGAACTTCTTCACTCACTTCATTTATAGGGAGAAAGTTCATTCCTGGTAAATGTGCAGAGGCTGTTCAAGGGCAATGGCTTTTTTCCCCTCACTGCATTCATTTCTCTTCATTTGCATAATGCTTGGCTGGTGGCTGTAAGGTGGCCAAAAGCAGCAACATGTTACAGTAAGTTTTGCATCATATAAAAACGATTAAGACCCAAGAGGGTAAACCTGTGTTGGTATCACTGACTCTGACATGATTAAAGCGATGTTGTCTATGCAGTCTAAAGGAGTGGTTCTTATACTTTGTCATCCTAAGCACCCTTTAATGGATACAGTACCTGCTTGGTAAGGGTTTGTCCTGCAGACCACCAAGTGTGGGGATGTATTTTGCACAGTATTCACAGCACGGAGAAAACAGAGAAACCTCAAAGCCAAATCAATCTTATGTTTGATAGGAGCAATGTCTCAATGTCTCTCTAACTTTGATTAATGTAGTGATTATTTTTTAAGTAACTGATTATTTGCTTAATCTATAAAATGTCAAAAAATAATCAAAATTGGCAATGACGTAGTTCTAGAGTTCAAGATGATCACATTGCTTTTTTTGTTTGACCAACAGCCCCCAAACCCAAAAGGTATTCAAATTACAATGATTTATAATAGCAGCAAAAACACCAAATTCTCAACTGTGAAAAGCTGAATTCAGCAATGATGACTTTTTTCACTTGATAAATAACTTAAATGATCAATTATTCAGTTTGTTGTTGATTCATTTTCTGTTGATCAACTAATTGTTGAATTAAATGAGTGGTTTTAGCACTAATGTAGTAAATTAAATACTAAAAGTTATATAAAACTTATATTAAAATGTGAATACTTAGATCACAGACATTTCAGATGTGAAATGTCCCCCTGTAGAATTGCAGCCACAAAAATCAAGATAATCGAAATTGTGCAGCTGAAGTGCAACTTTCTCTGAGACTTCAATTTAAAAACGTTCTTCTGTCAATGGCCTTCAGACAATCAAACAAAGGCTATCTTGCTAAAGATCCTTTCTAAACATCCAGAGTCTTTGCTTCTGTTAAGTTGCTCTGCTCCCCCATAACCTGAAGATGTTTGAATCTTTGGCAACAGTAAAACTTTCTTGGCTCACCAGTCAGCCGGGCCACATGCTATTCAGAATCAGAAAAACTTGATTAATTTCCCTGTGGGGATCAAAGTTTTTCTGATTCTGATTCAGGAGCTGAATGGGGTTTCAGACATTGGTAATTCTCCAAGGTCAGGCGCCAGACACGCCTACACTTCTTGGAGGCTTTTCTGCCACAAGACGCTGGAAGCAACAGCAAAAAAAAAAAAAATATATATATATAAATAAAAATACAGACTAAGAAACGCTTGCTGGAAAATGGTTCATGTTAAACATAGCAACATTAGTGGATTATGGAGTGTTAGAAAGAAAGAAAAAGAAAACTGAGGTCTTCTTTTATGCTGCTGTGTGGTTTGTGAATGCACATAATTTCTTTACAGTAAATAAAGATGTATGCAGTGTACATACTGTACAGCATACTGTATGTGTGAGTATATTTGTGTGTAGATGCATATGTACAGCACACAGGAGCGTTGTTGTGCGTTTTCATACACGGTTTGTGTTTTCTGTTACCACATTGTTTCATCTGCTTATATCCTGTATGGAAGTTTCTATATGCGAGGACTTAACCCTCAGCTCTGTTGCTATTTACAGAGGATCCTCCCTATGCTGTCCCTCCAATCCTCTGGATTTCCTGTAAATCCCCAGGGCCTGGCCAGCGCTGGTGATTTGTGGTTGGCTAGTGGGCAATTGACACATTGATAAATCCCCCTCAGATGTGGTGCGATCCGTTTGAATCAATAGAGCCTTATCGGCTGACGGCCGTCACGGCTGCGACCGGATGTCGGTTCACCTCGGGTCCCTCGGAGTCGGCCTGATTTGTAGCATTTGACAACAAACATCGTCACGCCACGTGGTTCGTCAGAGAGTCCGCGGGCGTAAATGAAGGCAGGACGTTGTCTGTCAGTGAGCAGCAGCAGAGGATGAGAGACAGACAGAGAGAGGGAGGTGGATATGAAGAGAGACAGGCAGAGACAAAAAAGAGAGATAGAAGGATGGAATACTGCAGATTTCTTTGTTCATAGTAAATATGTCTTTTATACCCTGTAAATGTAAAGCATTTCCTGCTGTAGTCGAGGGATAGAAATTTAAGACAACATCCACAACACCATGAGCCTCCTGTGACGGGTTCAGCTCCAGCCAGAGGATTCATATGGCTTGTGTCCACTGGCCAGGCTTTAGCTGTTCTCCGGCCCGTCTGGCCCGGATCCAGATTCTCCTCTGTCTTTAGATCCAGGCCAAACCTGGCTGGTCCACGGCTCAGCCAGCCACGTTTCACAACTTGGCGTGATGCTGGCCAAAGCTGCCCAAAAGCTCCAGTTTGGAGGATTAATGTTTACTGACTCTAAATACAACTTTCTATGGATAAAATGGGAAAGTTTTGAGCAACATTTAGCTTTATTAGCTCATGCTATAAATGCGTATTTAATTAACAAAATAAGTGATTTGGAGAAGAGAAATGAAACTGCCAAGTTCCATTTGTTTTATTGTTGTGACTGCTGAAACTAAATGCTGTTCATGTCGCATGAAATGTGCTCGTTATTTTCAGATTCCTCTGTTGTCTGGGTGGGAGGCTTTTCAACAGAGACACAAACTAAACCATATCATCTATGGTTGAACCCTGCTGGGCCGAGCAGGGCTAATGGAGACAAGACAATAGACACACCACTGTCAACTCTTCTCTTTGTGAAATACTTGCTCTTTTTTTCGATTGTTGTAAGCCCAAGCCAAATATCAGTAGACAGCCAAAATGAACCACGTTGAGTAAGACAGAAATTATGATTGTGTATAAAGGGTTAGTTTCAGGAAAATGCTTGGGGAGGGCACTTTGAGAGAAATTATATGAAAATAATAGTAAAGAGTGTGTAAGAAACACACCGTTGTGGAAAGTAGAAGTGACATGAGCCTGAGTGAAACATTGTTCAAATCAAAACGAGCAGGAGGTTAACAAACCCTCATCTGTAAAACTGAATAAGAGGGATTTTAAGGAAGACGGCATTCTGTAAAACAGAGGAGTGGGGGCTTAAGTTAAACACTTTTCATTAAAACAGTAAGAGGAAGCTTAATGAATACTGGAGTCTATAAAACAGAGTGATGGGAGCCCTCAGGATGACAGCACTTGAAAAATTGATCTCTAGCAGTAAATCCGGGCAGTTTATGGCAAAATGGGGGATCACACTTGCTCATGAAATCCGCTAACCTGTTTTAGCAGCAGGGAAAGTTCATCTGAATCATTCGGGTGAATACTGTGTAGTGTTTGGCACCAAAAATATAAATGAAGTTGCTGAAATTAAAGGATAAAACTGGTGTTATTCTTTATTTTTTTTGTCATTGTCAACAAATTCAATGAAAAGACCAAAATCAACAATAAATTTATCCCACTAAGTATTATCTGTGTAACCAAAGCCTGATATAGATGATTGCTTGAAAAGTAGTAAAAGTAGTAATTCCACGCTATAAAATTACTTCATTACAAGACATGCACAAGTTTTGCATGCAAATGTTTCTCAAGGAGAGAAGTGTCAACTATTATAATATCGGATTAATATTACTGATGCATTGCTGTGCATTAAAGTGGAGCTAATTTTACCTACTTTACACTGTTTGGTAATTTAATTTGTAACAATGGATCATATTTTATAAGCTGATCTTATGCTTTGTATGCAAAACAGCTGTAAGATGAATGTAGGGATGTAAAAAGTACAATATTTCCCTTTGAAATGTAGTGGAATAGAAAGAGTGTTTGAGTAGATTTCCTTCCACCATTGGCCAAAAACTATTAAAACACATACTTAAATGATATTTAGTTTTGTCTAGTTCATAGGAGGCAGTTTAAATATCCATAAGTTTGACGGCAAGAGAGTCTTTGTGTTTAAAAATGTTGTATTTGTTTATATACTGTATGTTTGGTACCTAACTGTCTGATAAGGAATTTGTGTAAATTTTGTGTAATATTGTGTTTGAAATTGAATTTACATTGTAAAGTCTTTTTGTAGTTTTGCTACATTTGAAAGTGAGTGCGTGTAAGCTAGCAAGTCTGTTGTATTAGCTCAACTCACTGTTATTTCTGTAGCGTTTAAGGAGCAATTAACATCCTTTGGGTCAACTTTGCTTTGCTAGTCTGAAGAAATGCACCATTAGAGTGTGAATTACGGTAGTTACAGAATATAAAGCGAAATATTCTTAAATTAAGAGGGTCACACAGCATTTCATGTGTGACTTTGCTGACAATTATGCTTATGTTTGATGGTGATTGTAGTAAAATGTCACTAATAATATTTCATTCAGAGTTAAATATGCAGACCTGTAGCACTCACTGTCATTAAGTAAGGTTAAAAAGTGGTAGGCTAATTCATGACTGCAGTGTACAGTAAATACTAATTTATTATCAGTATGAGGTTTATGAAGTTCTTGAGATTGATTGGAGGATACCATGCTAGTATATACAGTTAGGATATTAAAGGAAATTAATGTTTTTGTTTTTCTTCTTAGCTCTTACAGTGCATTCATAGAGCTTCAGTAGTGCATATTTAATTTATCGTGAAAGCTTTTATGAACCATTATTTAAAGACTAAAACCATCATGTAATTGAAATGCTATAACATAAATGAGCCACACCATTGCACTCTGACATTCTCCTTCATTACCATGAACAGGGACACTGTAGTTTATTTTGAGTTGATCCCACATACACGTTTCCGCAGCAGGAAATTAGTTGCGAGCACACAAATATGTATTAATCTGATACTGAAAATGGTTGAGTAATGTCTGCTTAACGTTAAATGAAAGTATATACTTAAAGATTTAAGTTTCCAGTTGGAACTAACAGGTAAAGAAGTTAGAAAGCGTTGAAAGTAGAGCTGCAATGATTAATCGATTAGTCGATGGACAGAAAATCGCCAATTTATTTGATAATCCAATACTCGATTTAGTCCATTTCCAAGAATGCTAAACATTTGCTGCCTGTAGCTTCTCACATTTGAGGATTTGAGTCTTTTCTTTATTCTACATGATAGTAAACTGAATATGTTTGGATTTTTGACTGTTGATATGACAAAACATTTTTCAGCTTTTTCTGACATTTTATAGACAAAACAATTAATCGAGAAAATAATTGGCAGATTAATCGATAATGAAAATAATCATTAGTTGCAGCCCTCGTTGAAAGAAGGACTAACACATTGTTGGTTTTGGTCTCTTAATGGGATTTGTTGATAATAAGACAATGTAGAACAATACCAGACTTATCCTTCAGTGCTAACGACAGATACTATTATGTTTGTTATATTTGTGAGCTATTTTAATCTCTGAGTTATATTTTAGTGATGTTTTTTTTAAATTAATCCCAGCGGCAGAGTATATATATGTACTGAATCGAACAGGATCACCCATCGTTGCACAGTAAGATCGTTAAGAGCTGTGTGTGCGTGTGTTTGTGTGTAGAGTGTCTTGTTCACCCTTCGCTTGACTGTCAATCCCAGGAGTACCCGCCCCCTCATGGTACTGGATTATGTGTTGAACTCAATCTGAATGCTGAGTAGCACCAAAGTCAGCCTCTCTCTGTGTCTTTTTTTTTTTGTCTCTCACTCACTGTCTTTCCCTCTCTCAGTTTTGTCCGGGTGTGCCACTGTTCTCCATCCGTCTTTCTGAAATAGATGTATTCACACAAAACAGACACCACACACCTGCTGATCCTCACAGTATGACACAGTCGGTCAAACAAACACACACTCAGACAGACACACACAGATACACACGGCAGGTCATGCAGTTCATTCCCACTGGACAGCTGGTCAGTGGTGTGTGTTTGACCAACATTTTTCCATTTCAAATAAAGGTTTTTTAGGCAAAGGTGTTTTTGTTTTAAAGAAAAAAAAAAATATGTGTATGTGTATGTTGTAGTACCAGCCATTCTCACAATGTGCACACACACACATGCGTCATGCTCCTTTAAACACCACATACAGACATGAATATGTGAATATGTGCCAGACAGTACTCTGGCATGTATTCACACATTCATTTGTTTTACAGTGAAGGTTTGTAATGTATTTTTGCTCTGTTCTGGCATTTACACAATTGCACTGAATGACCTAATGGGATCGCTATAATTACCAGACATTTTTATGCCAGACATGATGTTTCTGATGCAGCTGGTTCGCTTTTTTGATGAAACTTGCATCATTGGCAGCATTTCAACATTGAAAGGCCATGACTGCTGTACCACTGCTATAGATTTTAGAAAACTTTGTACTTCTGTTTTTTAAATTATAATCAGTTATATTTGATTATTGTTAAGGTAACTTATTACGCAAAATGCCAAACATTTGTACGTTAAGTATATTTCAGGTTTGGACTGAATCAAGCAATTTGAAGACTCTGGAAAATTGTGACAAGCATTTTTTTTTTTTTACTATTTTCTGATATTTTATAGGTAAAATAATTAATCAGAAACATATTCGAGATACAATCAATAATGAAATCATTGGTAAAAATAGATTCATAATGAAAATAATCATTAGTTGCAGCCCTACTTGGATGAAGAATGTATCCTGTTATTGATTGGCAAGCATCATTCATGGGATAATATTAATTTGAACAGAATTACAGTTATTTACCAACAAAGGTAGCATTTTGTAGCACAAAATTAGATTCCTGAAGGTAAAATTTCGAAATAAAAATCATAGATTTGAATGTAGTAAAAGTAAATATGGATGAAAATAACTATTCATTTGCCCTTTTATGAACCCTTACAAAAGCAACAAATGTTAATCTGCCAAGATGCCTCATTAATGCTAAAACTCCCTTGTTCTGTGTAATTCATAGTGGAGTCTCATTTCTGTCTGTATCCACAGTCCAGCTGACTGGTGGCCAGCTACAGCACTTCCACTCTAACTCATAATCACCTATTGATTGACCGGCAGGATGAAGGTCCAGGTTCAGGTCCTCCACACCACATCTCTTCCTCTTTGCATCAGGCCCATTGAGTTTGAGACACATTGACCTGCAGGGCGCCCTGGTCGCAGCTTATTGGGCTTGACACTGCTCGATGGTGACAACACTAATTGTCAACATCTGGGAAGTGCTTGCCATCCCTCAGTCCGACGCAGAATGAAACCTGGTGATCTGTCATAATGTGTCACAGGAAATTAGCATCGGTTGAATGTCGGTGCATGAATGGGGGAGGGCAGGGGGAGTGGGGGTCATCCCGCCAACATTATCTGAGGTTGAAGTGTTGAGGGGGAAAAGGGTGAAAGGCTGTTAGTGGATAATTTCAGGGCAAAGAGATTTACATGATTGTGTTCCCTCACTGAGTCGCTGTCTCTGCTGTGATGAGATGACTAGTGCTTCTGTTGCTTATACTACCACTACTACAGTTACAATTACTACAACTGCTATTACTATACAGTTACTACTGTTACTGTAGGTTCTACTAAAAGTACTAATAGACTGTTAATAATAATAATACAATAACAATTACTATTGTTACTATTGTGTTGTACAGCTGCTAATACTACTCCTAGTCTTACAACCATTGCTGCTCCACCACTGTACTTCTACCTCTACCACTACTATCACTACTACTTCTTTCAATGCAACTGATATTGCTACTGCAATTGCTACTACTGCTGTTACTATTACTACTGCTACTTTAAGAATACTAACAGCCAACTACTAGCAGTGTTATCACAACAACCTCTACTACTACCTCTACTACCATCAATATTACTAGTATTTAGATAATACTAACCCTTCTACCTCTACTGTTACTACAACCACTGCTACTAGTACTATTATTCTACTGTTACTACTTATACTAATGGTGCTGTTACTGCCACTGATACTGATACAACTAATACTACAACAGGTACTATAACTATTGTTGGTATTACTACTCCAGCTACTGTTTCTACTATCAGTACTGCTATTACTAATGATACTGTTACTATCACTATTGCTACTGCTACTTCTACTAATTACTACGACTTCACTACAAGTCCTGCCACGACCACAATAATAACATTAAAGTTGTACTCCTTAAGAGTTCCGTCCTGGTTGATTTGGCAACACCTGTGGTTACTGTGGTAACAGCAAGTGGGGTTTAATACTATAATAAACACTGTTTGAGCTACTTTGTCAGAAATACAACAGAAGGGCAACCTGTATATTAATTAATTATTATTTTAATAAAGGAGTCAGTATTTCACCAATAGCATGGTCTGTTTGAATTAACAGTAAACCCAGTAGCTCTTATGTAGTAAGCAATCTGAATCCAGCACAGGGATGGCAGACTCGACCACTACCAAGACTTGAGTCGCTGTTGTAGAAAAAAACGCTAAAAAAAATACATAGTGTTAAAAATGGAGTTTGATTCTTTTAAACGGTTAACTCTGTGACAGTTTAAGTAAAATTATTTGATATTGATACATTATAACTATTGAAAAATAATGATAAAAAACAGAAAAACACTACTATAGATAATAATGATAATGGTTCTTTTGAAGGTACAAGCTAAAATGATCTTCACCTGTTGTAGAAGGTAGAAGGAGCAGTAGTATATTAAAGCTGCTGGACCTCAACTTGTATTTCAGACTTGTAGGAGCCTCAGGCAGGGCTCCTCCAAAGTCCTGGCTCAAGAAACGTAAAGGCTGTTACCAGGCTTTGGCTTTACCCCAACCTGTATGGGAGGCCTATAAGCCAGCAGCCAGCATCCTCTTTAAACCTGATTTTCATATTTCATTCATTTAAGCTTTTATATTTTTGTTCTTTTCTCTCTATCCCGTGTTGTCTTTTTGTTGGCTATGTCTTAATTTGTTTATGCATATAATGCATTTGACCATTTTACTATTCATACTGGACCATTGAAGAAAAAGACCAAATAAAACAATCTAAAATAAAGGGAATACTTGCCTCGCACTGCTGACTTCATTTATCAAAAAACAATGTTCTTTTTTTTATCTTGTCTCATACAAAAGCATGCATGGTCACAATATCTTTGTCTTATCAGAATGAATCAATATTGAATTTATGTAAAAAAAAAAAAAAGCAATAGCATGAAAGCAACAACCTGGATAAAGGAAATTCACTGGGTTATTAAATAATAGAGGAAAATCAAGAGTTTCATACCAAAATGAATCTGCAATATGCTGCTTTTAGAGAATAGGAAGGTAACTGAAGTACTTTTACACACTATATTCCTGTAGAATATATTGTTTATTTTATTATTATTATATTTACTCTTGTTACCTACCTACCTACACTGTATATTCTGTATTTAAGAGATGCTCAAGAAGATAATGATTCTTTTACAAAACACATATAGTACATTGTCTTCTTTAACCCAGAGAAAGACCTACTTCTGTCTACCTGTAATAATGCCCCCGTTTGTCTTCTAACAGGAAAGTGACAGTTTGTGGTGGGATGCCTTTGCTACAGAGTTTTTTGAGGAGGATGCCACCCTCACGCTCTCCTTCTGCCTCGAAGATGGACCAAAGAGATACAGTAAGACTCCTATAATATTTCAGCAGACCACAGATAATACAATCATCTCATTTTTTTAAATTCTCAAATTTGTGATTTTTAATCAATTCGGCCATTTTTTTACTCCTCTATTTAAGAAGAGCACAATATTTCAGTTGAAACACATTATTCTTTAGCTGAGTGTCAATCTGAAAAAACCTCTAGCTGAGTGGCAACTGAGTGGCACTCAGTTTCATGTGCCTTCGGGCACTTATTCTCGAAGGTTTCTCCTTGATCTACTGTGGCTTGGATTGCACCTCATTTGTATGTCGCTTTGGACAAAAGCGTCTGCCAAATGAGTAAATGTGAATGGCAGTTGGAACAGTTCAAGGCTTGAAGCATTAAATGCAGTGTTTCCCACAGGTTGAGAATGGTGGTGGGTGGTGCGGCGTGTGATGGTGCGGCGTGTGACGGGCGGGTTCGGTAGCCTAATAAACTAGTCAAACAAAGGTTTATGAATAACTGTATTTATTGCTGTCTGAAATTATCTAATTTTGTTTCCCAACAGCCTACTGTCTGACATTTTCATTGTTATAAGAATTTGCATCCTACCTGTGATGCTCTTTGACTCTCTTCATCTTCTTGGCACTTAGAGCTGGGAATCTTTGGGAATCTCCTATTCAAAACCAATTCTCAATTCAAAACCAATTCTCAATTGAATGAATAGAAAAGGGGGCTCCTGATCCTCTTACTGGGTGCCAAACCATTCACTGGTGTACTTAGTCCACTGAAATACAATATGAAACATAACTGACAATTAAGATAAATGGTCCGCAGCCTTTTTATTATAAAAAAGTTAACTGCATTAATTAATGAATTAATTAATGTGAAAGCATGTCAACAAAATGAGGGGGAGTCAGGTGCAGACATTTACCATTAAGCAAGGTAGGCAACTGCCTGGGGCCCCCAGCTAAAAGCTATAGTTGGAGGCCCCAGTTATGCACAACTGTATACTTCTACTTCAGAGGAAAACATTATACCACTACATTTACCTGACATTTATCTAAATGTTACTGATACTAATAATACTTACTGCTACTAATAAAATATGATGCATTATTATTCATTAAACTATCCAGCATTATATAAGAATTAAAAGCTCCACCTTGAAGACAAATTAAGTACATGTAAATACATTGAGCTAATAATACCTCTGTTTCACTCTTCACTTTTCAATTTAAATTTGAATGCTGACTTTTACTGTTCGGTATAAATAGTTTTACTTCAGAAAAAAAAGTTTTGAGTACTTCTTCTATCACTGCCAATACTAACATTCCTGTTTAGAGAAACGGTGAAAATAAAGCAAGACAGAGTTTGCCTGGGGCCCCCAAATCACTAAATCCACCCCTGGGCGGAGTGCTCCATTGTGTTATTATTAACGTTATGTCTCCGGCAGTGGAGAGCAGCCTCTCTGCTGCTCCGTTAGCTCCGGGGAAAGACATTGTTGTCCAACACGCTGAGCGGGCGCAGGGTTTTTAAGATGAAACAGACTGAACACCGAGTTATTTTCTTCACTTCAGAGTTGGTTCAACTTATTTAATGCTGCAGTGTGTGTTGGTCAGCCGGTCTTGTTTGTTACTGCTGGAGTTTGGTGCTCTGCTCCGCTAATGTTAGTCTCTGAGTGATGACATAGAAGGTTTACAATATACTTAACCTTGTACTCGCAAAGGTAATTATTTGGTCATTAAATCAAAATATTTTTGCTACCGCTGCCTTTTTTGAAGATGAACTACAAGATAACTCTAACATGTGCACGCTGTAGACTGCCTGGGTGCTGCAGTGCCCTCGCAGTTGAGTTTTGCCTTTTTCATTCTGTTAACATCACGTTATTATTTAGAAAATCGATTTTTGACATTTGTAAATTGATTCAGAATCGTAGGAGGTAAGAATTGAGATGCTTATGTGGGCTGAGGGTTCGCTGGTCTGTGTGCATTATGATGTGACGATTGCATGTTTGGGATTTTATCTACCTTGGCCCAAATAGAGCCTATGCATGGGAAACACTGAAATGCCTCAAGTTGAATCATCAGTAGAAAAGATGAGCAACTGCATAAGAAAAAAAAACAGTGTACATAAAAATGTAAGTTACCTATGACCCCCAAGGAGTATTGTGGTAAGAAAGATCCAATCACCAAGCTTAAAATAGTTGCATGTAATACTAGCGAAGATTTTCACTTCATAGAAACATGTTTAAACATTTATCACTTATAATCAGTTCACTTTTGTCATTTTGGAGAAAGTCAGCAAATATGGTGTTTTGTTCCCAACTGCAACAACAAAGAATTTGCTAAAGTTCTCATTTTCTTTCCAAGAGTTAGAGAACAAGATCGATGCCACCTTCATATCTGTGCGCTATGTATGGAGCTGGAATCGTTTAGTTCAGGGTAGCATTAAGACTGGAAGCAGTGAGATACAGCCTGGCTTAATCCAAAGTTTAAAAAAATGCCAGCACCTGTACAGCTCATTATATAGCATGTTGTATCTGTTTGTTTAATCTGTATCCAAACAGCAATGTATAAATGACAGTATGAAGTTTTAGGGAGAGTTACTAACTATAACAATTTTTTTAGTAAACAACAGTCACTTCCAGAGGCGGAACACAAATTTTGTAAGGTTATATAAATTTAGGGCTGAAACTAACCATTATTTTCATTATCAATTAACCTATCGATTATTTTCTTGATTAATCTATTATTTGTGTGCTCTATAAAATGTCAGAAAATGGTGAAAAATGGCGATCACTGTCTCTCAAAGCCCAATTGTGATGCCTTTTAATGTCTTCTTTTGTCCTGACCAACTCAAAGATATTCAGTTTACTGTCATAGAAACCAGAAAATATTCACAATTGAGAAGCTGGAACCAAACAATTTGTAAATTTCCTTCTAAATATTGACTCCAAACGATGAATTAATCATCAAAATAGTTACCCGTTAATTTAATAGTTGGCAACGAATCGATTAATCAACTAATTGTTGCAGCTCTATATAAATCATTCGTCAAGAAACAGTTGCACCGCCTAACTCTACCACAAATGTTTTAATAACTAAGCTAGTACTAAGTAGGAATATTTTTGAACTTTGAACAGAGCTAGGCTAGATGTTTCCCTCTGCTTCCAGTCTTTATGCTAAGCTAATCTAGCTAGCTCAATACTTAACGTACAGACATGAGAGTGGTGTCAATCATAATCCTCTAACTTGCAGATAGAAGGGGATACCCAAAAAATGTTTAACTATTGATTCCAGTTAAGTTTCCAGGTAGGATGACTTCTTATATTCTCATAGGCCCCTGCTCATTTATTGGACAAAGCATTTTTTAAAACGTTGCACGGGCCTGAGTTTCAGGATTCAGGTTCACTTGATAGTGTGCACATTGAACTCAAGCTTAGAAACATGCAAACTGCAGCTACAGTATGTGTCTTCAGCAGCAAATGACAGAGCAGAGGCTGTTATTGAGTTTGTGATATTGTCCCCTTCATCTCATCTGCATAGGTTCATGTTTTGATATCTGAAACATATTGAATTTCACACAGACATAGATAAGGACATGCTGCCCTGAAATGAGCAGATGCGTGTAGCGTCTGCTTTGTGTGTGTTTGTGTGAGTTAGTGTGTGTGTGTGTGTGTAATTCAGCTCAGTCATGAAGGAGGAAGAGAGAGAAGAGGGAGAGGGAGTGAAGGATTGTTGTGAGCTGGGTCCTGGTTTGCTTTTCAAATGTAAAAATAAAAATCCCCAGTGGTGTAGAGACGGTAACCCTGTTCCCCCGGGAACGGGAGGCTTAACACCATGGCGATGATGACTCACCGTCAGTCGCAAGCCTTCCTCGATTCACATTCAGGTGCGCTTAGTTACACACATGCACACATACACACACACACAACCACATCATCCAGGAAAAATCCACCGCCCTCATATGTACCCAGCAACAGATTTGACTCAAAAGAAAAACTAAAAATGACACCTTCTGAAAGTGATGTTTGTCTGTGCTTCTCATTGGCAGCAGTGTATATAAGAAACAGTCCAGTGAATCATACTGCAATACCCATTATCAGACAGTATTCCAGTTAGTTATTCCAGTTAGCTATATGGTAGGTAGGAAGGACTTCAACTTAAAAGATTTTTTTTTTTTTTTTTGAGGGGGGGATCCTATTGGTTACCTTACTCAATATGTGATGGCAGCATAGACACAAAACTCATCTAAGAGTTCACTGCAGATAATGAGCTCTCATGCTACATGCTAACATTAGCGTATCTTAGCAACTGGCTTCATTTCAAATGTGAGAAAAACAAGGGAAAACAAACAAAACCATTTTTATAGCTTATGTGAAATACTGTATAAACTGTTTTGAAATGTATTCTATTTTAAGTTATGCATGTTTTCTTTGTTGTTGCTGCCACTTTTTTTCTAAGAGAAAATTTAAAAAAGGAGAAAATGAAAATGTATACTGTCAATGTATAAATGAAATTCCTTTTATAAATTATATGACTGCATATATGAAAAAAGTGCACCAAATATACTATAAAAATTATCCACTTTTTTTCAAACCTTGTCTATAGAATGTGAACATGGTTGGTGATAAAATGCACACAGAGGAATAATATATGTAAATGTAAATACAACAATGTGTTGCTCAGCATGTATCTTAGAGCGTTAGACACCTACAGTATTTTAATATGTCTATATATTTTTTTTAAGGGAAAAAGAAACATCAATACAACAGAACTCTCTACCTTTTCTCCCTGGAGCTTATTTCTTCACCTTTTCTATTATACAGAATCACTCTGGTGGCACAGGGATTTTCTATACTACTGTCTGTTATCAGGAGGCTTTGGACTCTTGTATTCTTTGTTGTTTTTTTTTATTATTTTTTATTTTTTATTTTACTGTTTGCAGTCCACACATTTAAGCCTGCTCTGCTGTTGCACTCATTGTTTAGTCACACTGCACAAGAGCATCTGCCTAACATATAAAATGTAAATGTGACTGCCAGTGGCCTTACTCAGAAATAATCTTAGCTTGCAGCCCTGTGAAAAGCGCAGATATATGTAGTTATCGCCGGCAGGTCAGAACAGCACTGACCAGTGGAGATGTGAGGCTGTAGGAGGTGGAAAGTGGTTACCAGTGGTTAAAAAGGCCGACATGTTGGAAGAGTTACAACAAAACAAAACATTTCTCTCTCTTTCTTTCTCTCTGTTTCTTCATTTCTATATATGAAGGACAAATTTTTTTGTAAAAAGTTTTCCACAGTGTGAATCTGAAGGTTAAAGCGGACTACCGTGCAAAGATTTGTGGTTATTATTAGAGAGTTAAGTTTAGCTCTACAGTATCACACAACATATGTCATGACATTTGGAAACCGAAGAGAGAATATTTGTATCTTTAAAGATCAAACATACTTAGCAAAATGAGAAGGGCAATGTTTTATGTTTGTCTTTGTCTACAGCAAAACACATATGGGTATATTTGAGGTTATAGTCGTTAAAATGTTTACTTAATATTCTATTAAAACAGTCGTAATGTATTTATTATTCCACAAAGGGACTCCTTGTGCAATATATGGAAGTATAAGTGTAAGAACTCCAATCCCTTTTGAAATTGAATTATATATTTTGAGTCATTTTGAGATACAGTAGCTTATACGATAATTACAAGGAAACAATCATTTCACTCCATTCTGAGGTGCTCTAATTTCATAACGTTCAGCAGAGGAAAAATTAGAAAAGCCAATTTACCTAATCTGTTTTTTTTTTTTTTTTATTGCATGGACCTGTGTTTAGGTGTTTTGTAACTCGTCTCCAGCTGGTGTTCATCATGGCTTCTCAGAGGAAATAGATCATATTGGAAAAGCCTGTGTGTTAATTGTTGGGAGGATGAAAGCATTTGTTTCCTCTATGAGGCCTCTATCTCTTTCTTTTCTATCCTCTTATCCTTTTTTTGGCAACTGAGTTCCACCTCTTTTTCTGCAGTAACATAATATAACATATCATTTTACTAGATGTCTTAATCCAAAATACAATTTTTAGTATGTATTGAATCCAGACCGGGATTAACACAGTGTGGTGCCCTAGGGTGACCACACTTGAAGTTCCCCCCTCCTCCCACTTTATACATAAAAAAAGAGTATAAAGACCATAGATTCATAAGAATTTATTACTGAAGTACAGGCTCAACACACATGCTACAGAAAAATGTAAGACGCAACCAAAAAAACGGACACCATAGATAGACGTGAGCCTACGAATGCCATACTAGTCCTTACATTGATGCTTCAATCTGAATGCAACACACATCCCCATGCAACTCGTCATGCTAAATATCATTATTTCAATCTTAAAAGGGCCTGTATGAGGACTACATGCCATGCCATTTCAACAGATGAATGATCACAGAGAGCCAGGTGAGGTGATGTGAAGGTATAAGGAATAGCACATTGAGACAATGTATTGCAATGCGTAGGCTATTAGAAAGTATGGTCGTTTTGTTTTTCTTTTGATTTCAGAAATGGAAATTAAAGGAATGAAAACAGAATATTGATTTGATTTTCATTTTAAAATCCACAAACGAAAAGGCATACTTGGTTCTCCTGGTCAGAAGACGGCAGATAAAACATTTATAAAGGACCTGATTTTCCTTCTCGGTCTTTGTAAAACAGAAAATGAAATAGTTAACTAATGTATGAACTGTAGCACTCAGGAAAACAAAGGTGTACTTTATCCACACAGGAGGGTGGATTAGTAAAATGGTCTTTGAACATAGTTTCTATCAGCAATAAGTGGACTGCTGTTACTATTGAAATAAACAGCATCTCACTCTCTCTCGCTGCTCTCCATACCTCTGTGGTGCTGAAAGACGCACAGCAGTGGCTACTTTTCAACTGCTTTCTTATTCTTATTATTCATATTCTTATTAATTAGAATGATATTAAATAAAAGCTAAATCAAATTCTCTATAAATGTTGTATCTGCCGTGTCTGACCATGAAAACTATTTACGTTTTTTCATTTTTTTCACGTTGGTGCCTCCCAGCACAGCAAATTGGCTGGTGCCCCCGGGCATTCACCTGATGCGATATATGGATAATCCGGCCCAGACTGAATCTCCCAATGCTCGTAGAGATTTGGGGTTAAGACACTTGAAGGATGGCTGATGAAAGTGAGGAGAACTTATACTTTCCCTACTTCATTTTCTCAGTGATTGTGGGATTCAAACCAGCAACCTTGGAGTCACGAGCCTGCATTTCTAACCTCTTATAACCTTCTTTTTTGCTATAAACCATGAAGAATCCCCCTCACTGTTGCTGTAGTCTCTTTGGTAGGCGTTTTGGAACATTTACTCGATCATTTGTTTAGTCATCATCATTTAATAACTGATTAATCATTTAGGTCATATATCAAGTAAAAATGCCCCAAAATACCCTGGTTCTACTGTATTAAATGTGAGGATTTTCTCTATTTAAAATGATTGTAAACACAATATCTTTGGGATTTGGACTGTTGGCCAAACAAAACCACATTTTTCCCAACATTTAATTGACTAAATGAGTGATTGAAAAAAAAAATCTTAACATATTAATTAATTAACAAAAATAACCAGCTCTAGGTTGAAGTTATCATGAGGAAGGAAAGTAGCCTTAGTCGGTATAAGGTGTTTGATATTCAGATGTTGCAGGGCAGCTAATATAGACTAGATAGACTTTTACACTGTAACAGTGTTTTCCCCACGGCTTGTTGATTGTTTGTTTCTCTGAAGTGTTAGCTGTTGCAGCTTCTCAGATGTAAGGATTTTGAGCTTTTATTTCATTGTGAATTGATTACATTGGGTTTTGCAGTGTTGGTCGGAATAAAACAAGCGATTTGAGGAAGATGTCAACTTTGGCTTTGGGAAGATGTGATTGGCATTTTTCCACAGCATTCTTACATTTTACAAACAGAACAAATGTTTGATTAATTGAAATGTAATCAGATTACGATTAATCGATCATGAAAATAATCATTCATGGCTTTTTAATGGCTGCAGTAACTAGTAAATCCCAAAATTTATTGCAAATGGTAAATGGGCTGCTGAGCCAGAGCCATCCCCCTAACATATGAGCAATTCTACTTTTCTAAAAGCCAACTAGAGAATCAGATATTTGTTTCCTGGTAAAATGGTAGTCGACAAACTTAACAGCCAGAGCATGTGATTGCTGAATAATTTTCCACCTTGTGTCACAAATGAAAAAGGAGCCTCAAACTTCACCAGATCGTCTGTTGTGTCTAATTGTAATCTACATGTATCAGTAACAATAACCATGTTGGAAGACGACATAAGCAGCTTATCCAAACAGACTGCATTATTTCTTGCTGCCTCATCTTGTTCTTGCAAAGATCTGAAGAGCACTAAATGTGAGCAGTGAGAATCTGTAGTCTCAAACATGTCATAATATTTTATAGCGTCTTTGGAATTAAAAGTTATTAATGTCTTGTATTGCCACAACAGTATAGTGCTTTGATAAAGTTAATATTTTTAATGTGCGCTTGGGAATCATATTTCATTGTTTCAGGGAGAGTTTTTTTCGTGCAGATTTGTGTACCGCTGTATGAGTGTAAAACAATCCTTCATCGGTGCAGGCCAATTATTGTTTTCTACACCAAATATTCAGTAACACTATCTAATTATACCCCCAATTGCCATGGCTTAAACATTCGCCCCAGTACCTTGTCTGGCTATGCAATCTATGAGGCATCTGATGAAAGCTGCACTCCATGATGCAATCAAAGAGCAAGGCTCATTTTAGAAGTAGTTCAAACAAGAGAGGGAAAACTCTGCATGTTTAGTGGGCTGGTTCAGGGCAAACTGGGAAAGTGATTCACAACACATTTACAATTCATCTAGTTATTCTTGCATTGCAGCACGCAATAATTGCAGCGATAAAATGACCGCCGCTAATAATCTTTAAGCAAGCATGAGGACATAATGAGGAGGACCAAAACACAGGGAAACAGCTTTAATATGTGTGAAGGAATGAACCGGTCTGCCTCTGCTGTTAAGTAAGCTTAACAAGGAACACACTTGGTGCTATAAATTAAAACTGGGAAATTTTAAATCAACAAACACCTTATGTGCAGTTCTAAGCATCCTAATATTTATATCCTATCTTAGCCAGGCCCCCAAGTACCAACAACATCATAACAAGAAATTTTAGAAAGTTACTGCATAGATCAGTGTGATTTTATCCTACTTTTATATATAGTATCAGATTATTTCTCTTATAGGCTTTAGTCCAGTTAGACACATAAAACATTTAAAAATTTCTGTTTAAATTATGACTCAATGTTGTATTTAACAGACGACATAATGTGCTGATTTATATCATTCTATACATTTCCCATGAAAATACTTCTGAGAGATATTAATTATTTAACACAACATATTGGATCAAACGGTTTCATTCCAAACAAAAGGAATTCGCAAGTTACTGCAGCAAAACTTTAACATGGCACCAATGGAAATGCAGTTTGCATCCAACTACACTGTAGCAGACCTGAGACAAGATAATTAACTAAGTTTATAATGTAGCACCTTTCATGTTTTGTTATGTATCGTGTTATATTATGTGCATATTACCAGAGAAGTAAGGTCTTTTTGTCACAAAGGGTTGTTAAAGCTGCATTAACTGATTTTTGGCCGATAAAGTGCAGAAAATAAGTGGCAGAAAACACATAGCCCTGACATATGCTTGCTTACCTTTTACCTTTACCTTATCTTTCAGCACAGAGCAACATTGTCATCCCACTCGAGCTAGATTTATGTGCACCCCCAGGAATGTTAAGTCCAATATTTGCACTCCTTATAGCTCTAGTTTGGTCTCCACCAATTTCTGAGAATTATATCTGTCTCTTTTGAATGCTAAATGTGCTACTTCCTTAACCAGCTAGTCATTAACTCTGTTCGTCTGCCATTTGTTGCTGGACAGGTAGCTCACATGTAGGTTTACTGGAGCTACTTTGCTAAAAAAAACACAAAACTGTTGCTGGAAATGAGGAAGGTGAGAGCAGTGGGCCATTGTTGGGTAATAATTATTTGTTGGTTCATCCTCTCACATCAAATTACACATTTCACTAAAGATACATTTTTAGTTTAGTTTTAAATGCAGTTTTTCAATGCCTTCATTAGTTTGATTACAAGTATCCAGTTCAGAAATAAGATGCACCACATAGCCCTCATTGGCCAATCATAAATATCTCCTCAGCAAAGCCACATAATAAAGTTTATTTCCAGCTTTAGCCCATTTCTACCGACATCATAACGTTATTAAAATCTAAAGTGTCCTTTTATACATTATATTTAAATGATATTAATAACAAGTCTTAGCCAATAGATTTTAATGATGTTAATGATGTAAACACATGATGTCTCAGCCCCATCATCAAAATCATGTTTACAGACAGTTGTGTGCTGGTCATACTGTATCTGTGTGAAAGAATCCGAATGGAGGTCTGAGATAGAAGGATAAGTCTAGTGCTGTGATCTCCCTTTCTGTTGAATAAAAGATTGACAACGGAGGACTGGTTGGAGCAGGGCTGTATTATTGAATTGGGTGGTAAGATGAAAAGAAGGAGAGGCGGAGTCCCAAAAGAAGGTATGGGAGCGGTGCAGAGTCGGCCTGCACGAATGTTTGCGTGTTCCTGTGTGTGTATCTATGCCTCTGTATCTGTATCTTATTGCGAGTGTTTTCTCTGTTTAAGCGACGGGGAATGTTTGTATGTGTGTATGTGAGTGTTGGTTTGTGTGTGTTGGTTTGAGAGTTAAAGGGGGATCTCAATGCTTCTGTGGAGGGGGTTGTTTTGAAAGGAGGAGGGGAGGAAGGAGGGGGGGGAGAACGGTGTGTGCGGAGCTGCTTTACAGAGAGATGGATAGGATGGATTGAAAGTGTAGAGCGGTGATTGGCAGGCGGGATGATGCGGCCCTGGCTCAGCTGCAGCGCTGAGATGTAGGCTGCTGCTGATTGACAGTCGAGCCGAGCCTGGGAACCACAGCGCTGGATCGGCCATAAAGAGAGACGGAGGGAGAAAGAGAGGAGAGAGAGAGAGAGAGAGAGAGAGAGAGAGAAAGAGAAATTACAGATTTAAACCAAAATACTCTGCATGTAGCCTTAACATTTTGCTGTGTGTTCTGTTCCTGGATAGTTCTACACTGCCATCTATTGTAAACCACGCTGTTGGTATTTTTATGATATTTGACCGCTGACAATGTGCTAATCAAGCTTCAATGGGTTTAATTGTATTGAAATGATGGAGTTGCAGAGAGTAAAAATGAGGACAAAATGACAGCAAACCCTTTGAAAAAAATACACAATCAGTGAGCCGTGTGCAGGGACAGCACTGTGAATCTTATGTATATGAGCAGGCAAAACAATGTAAGTGCCCTCTTCGTCCCCAAGAGCTTATCAGTTAGTCTGTTGATAATTATTTTCCATTAATTGAGTAATAAATTAATAGTTTAGTCGCCAGAGTGTAGGTAGATGTCTTCAAATTACTTGTTTTGTCCGTCTTAAATGTAAAGATATTCAATTTACAGTGATATTAAAAAGAGAAACATAGCACATCTTCATATTTGAGAAGTTGGATCAGGTGAATATTTTGACTTAAGTGATTAATCGATTAACAAAATTGTTTTCTGTCTATTGACTAATCAGTCAATTAGCAAATATTCTCAACACTTTTTCAGTCCTTCTTGGATTGTTGTTATTCAGGTCTTTCAAGTGTTTGTCGTAAAATACTTGAGTTTTTCTTCAAGAAGCAAACCTCTTTCAGAGATTTAGGTGGAAACTCTTCTGAAAGTGTTTGGAGAGGCTGATTGATGAGGCTGTGTGAGTTGTTTGACTTCATCCTGGTGTTCATGAAGCTGTTTTTTTTTTTTAAATATGCTAATTACTTTTTTTTTTTTCCTTTGCTGAGGGATCCAGGTTTTGTGTTTTTTAACCCTGTATTATGAAACTCCGTACACTGGCCTTGGATACAAACAGCTTTTGAATGACAGGCATCCTGTAAATACCGGCTTTGTGAAGCTCACAGCACACAGGTTTTGATGAAGCTGGGTGATAGTCTGAGGTGCTCATTTCGTTCTGTGGTAACAAAAAGTCTTTGTCTGTCTCAGTCAGTAAGGTGTGACCTAGAGGTTCACACCGCACTGTTTTTTTCAATCCACCGGCTGCCCACTCCAGTAGGATTACCGACCATTACCGGCCGCTCCCGCAGATCCATGATCCCACTTCTGCCTGCTCCTGCAGAGCTTCCGAACACTCCCTCTTGCAACATGCTTTCTTGTGAAATTCTGTCTGCCCCGTCCTGCAGGGGCAGTAAGACACATGTAGACCTTATGGATCTTTGAAAATCTAAAGAAATGCTGTGACAGTTACTCATCTATTAATATTTGAACTGAAAATAAGCCTCATTACATTATTTAAACGTTACAGATTGTTCACCAGCTCTTCTGGTAGTTTATGTAGTTTTTCAGAGTAATGGATACAGACGAGATGCTGGAAGGTCATGTATCAGAGCAGCTGTTGTTTTTGGTTTAGAAATAGAAAGTTTATTTTAATGTTATAAATGTTAAGACCAAAAGAGAGAAACCAAATTGAATCATACTGTAACTTTATTTGGTGCTGTACTCTAAGGTGCAGAAGTAATACTACTAATGAGCTTGCAAGACACAACAATTTAATAGAGATGAGATCCAGACTGCAGAACATACATTTTCAAATTATACTACAAAAAGTCCAAAAATAAAAGATATAAATTCACATAACTTACATAATCACATTTTAGACATTCATGCTACGAGAAAATTCATAAATTACTCAAAAAGAATAACTAGAGAAATAAGATAAAGACTAAATAGTCTGTCTTAGTCTCTTGTCAAAGCTTTTCAGACGAAGTTAGCCAACTCAAAGACCTCAAATTAAACAACCAAGTTTTCACTGAGTTGCATGGTTTAGACCAATAAAACTAGCCTCTCCTATTTTCATACATTTGATTTTGTCCTGCACTCGTCCTGCAGCTTGTGCCACCTGTATTATAGAAAAAATTTCCTGTGGCCACATGTTGAGTCCAGTTAGACCTGTTAGATCCTGCTCACGTTGCAGATTTCTATTTTGACATATAACTACAATACCACTTAACTAATGCAGTTTGTCTGTTTGCCATTTATTTAGCAGGTCTTGTGAGTCCCCTATTCAGTGTTTCTTAGTAATTATTAAGATAATCAATCCCTTCAAAGTCTAATTGCAGGTTGTGTTTTGCTATCTTACACACTTTCTAACTTATTTCCCAATGGCCATTAAGCCTTTGAGTTGACCAATTTGATTAAGTCAGTGCCAGAAAAGAGTTTTACTATTTCTGTCTGTTTTTCACCTGGTGATAAACCTGGTTTCATTCCCTCTCTACAGCTGGCCTCCGCTCCTGTCTGTGTGTGGTTTGTGCAACCAATCAGATCTGATGCCACCAGTCTGAGTCAGAGTTGAGTGAAGTGAACATGGCGGCGGCGACTACACATTATCAAATAAAAAGTAAAAGGATGTTTATATTAGCAAGGAAGCAAGTTACCTATGAGAACTTAGCCATGCCATACAGTGTCCTGGAGAATTAGTGAGGCGGATCAAGTCGGTTCGTTTTAAAGGCAACAATTATAAAAAATAGTCGCTCGATTCCTATGACAAGAGGCAGTGGCACCTTGTCTGTATGTAGCTGACAACCCCCTATCAGGCCCTATTAATGTATTGGCAAGACAAAAGAAAGGAGATACTTACTGTCACATGAATTTCCCCTTTGGTTTGAATTTTCTTCTATTTTTTTCCTTGTTACTGCTTGTTATGTTAAGAAAAACTATTATGATAAGGGCTTAACAATGAACAATATGGCAACATACTGCTCTTTGTGGTTTTGTAGAATTGTTTCCATCATATGTTTTAAGTGCATTCATCATCATTTATTTTCTTGTTGTTGTTGTTTAATTTGTTGTACCGTATTTTAAACATTTTATGATAATGAATATTCGGAGGCAGTCACTTCCATTTATGCATGGAAACAAACCAGCTGCAAATACAACTCTAACTCTGTTGGAAAGAAAACAATTTATATGTTACACCCTGATACACAGTAACTTTTCTTGCCATAAATTAGCAGTTTAAGAGGAAAACCGATGCAATTAAAATGAAGTAGAAATCACCATCAAAGTGAACTCAGAGTAAGCAAGAGCCAAAGAAAGAATAATACCAGAGAGACCGTCTATTCTCTTCTCTTAATCAACCTTTTGGAATCATGCCAATCAATAATGAAGCCTCGAACTGATGTGAATTCAGTTTTCTTTTCTGTTATTCTCATGACGATTTTTTAATGCAGCATGTGTGAATCCGTGGGTGTAAGCACAGTGTGCATTTTATCTAAGACTCTGATGAAAATATCCAGTAGCAGTGGTTTTGTTGCACTGTGTGACCAGAGAAGAAAGAGATAGGCCTTTTAAAGACATAATGTGGTTCTTCTGAGGCTGCTGGGAATGGTAGCCTTTTTGTTCTAAAACAATATCCAATATCTAAAATAATTGACGCCTACTCTTGCAAAAAAAAAAAAAAAAAAGAAAGAAAGAAAGCCTGCTGGCATGAAAGTAAAGCACATTAGGAGGTACCTGCAATTCATTTGAACAAAACAACACAGAGGACTCCTTCCTTAAAAATATTATGGTGTGCCATTACTTCACTAGCACCAAGTCAATGTTTGTTTATTGAGTGCTTTCAACTAACAACGAATGACACCAAGGACAAATAAAACATTGAAATAACCGTCAGTTTTAAGCGAAAGCACTACCAGAGTTTGTTTGCATATGTGTGGAATAAAGTGTTAGAATAAGCAGAAAACTCTTATTGTGGCAAACAGTGTATTAAGTTTCTGCAATATGCAAGTTCTACATTTATCTGAAAGGGAATTGAACCTGACCTAGTTACTCTGGCAATAATATCCAAGAGGACCTTTTCTTATTGGGATTATGGGCATGACAGTGAAGCAGTGAGCTATGACGTTTAGCCGCTGGCAGGAGGGCCCATAATTTACCATAAAAATGTCCTATTAAGTGTTGCAGACTTTTTTTTTTTTTTACAATAAAGACTAATGGCTAAAACTTTTCTTCACAGTAAGTGCATGCTTCAGAGTGAAGGCACTTAAGTTCTCAGTAACCAAAACACCTAACATGGCAACCAGGAAGAAAATCATGAAATACAACTAGATACGCATTTTGACAAGATCATCATCAACTCTGTCGTAATGTGTCAGAGTCCAGACTGAAACTGGATGGGGACATCCTCATGGCATACCACATCAAAGAAAGGTCCCTGACTTGATCCTGGCCGGGGACTTTTGTTGCATGTCAACTCCACCTCTCTCTGCAAAATACATTGTCTGTTTGAATTTCCCTTTAGAATAAGTTTCCTAATTTCCATGTGTTTCCTAATCTGATGCTCCTATCGGCGAGACGACATAATTTGTCATTGTCTTCCAAAACAGTTACAAGTACATAAAACAGTTTTCCGATCTGACGCTGCTGTGGTTTGGTTACATTTAAGGAACAAAAACTTACGGTTGGGGAACAATCGTGACCATAGTTAAAAGAAACCAATGTCGACTGTCAGTAGGAAAGTCCAAAGTTTTGTTGACCCATCCAACCTTCCCAACCTCCTTCCTCTGCAGACTAATGTGCCTCTTTTCCATAGACTGTATATAAAGATGGATGCAGGGATGTGTGACGCCATCCATTGGTTTGCATTGGAGCAGGTTTGAAGCCCGGAGTTGCAACTTATGGTCAGCAGCATCTTTTCTGTTTGGAGCCAGAACCCTTCAAATAAGGTGTTGCCTTTCATGCTCTGGAAACACACCCTGCTACCTTGGACCGACGCAAACGCTAGCTAACTGGGAACACAAAGCAGTGCATGCTTGGACTAACATAAGTTACTTTAGCTTAACTGTGCTAACTGGGCAGGTATCGTAATCAAGGAACATTGTTGTAAGTGCTGTTGTGGAGCTTGTCCTAGAATATGGAAAATAAAACCCAGGAACAGGCTTAATTTTGTCATAAAGACGGATGAAAGAAATGTTGAAAGAGAGATTGCATTGAGTTACAAAAGCTAGTGGAAGAGAGGCTAGCCTGGTGTGATGTCAGGTCTTTAGAGGTCATTAAGTCTATATGTTGTTTTTGGGCATTTGCTGAAATTACTGATGGTTTTTTTTTAAAGGTTAAAGTTATTTTGTCTTTATTTGCTGTGAGGTGGTTCTTAGATAGACAGGGAAAACCCAAAGTAGCCCAACCCAAGGCTCCTGCTCCTGTTCTGCAGTCATTTGCAGATTTGTAATGCAATAATAAAGTCTGTATACAGACTACTTGGAGAGTGGTCAGTCGGGTTGGTTTCCAGGTGGCCTGGTTGAGGGTGGGAACCATTGTATGTAGCTAACAGGAAGGGGGGGAACGGCTATCGGAGGGCACCAGCTGTCCGTAAGGATGGGCAGGTCCCCTGGCTTCCTGTTTCTCAACACTCTGTGCCCCGGAGCAAATCAAAACCAGCTTCCCCTTCCAGTTTGAGAAACAATAGATGTCGCACACAGCCCTCCTCTGCTTCCATCCTCCTCTCTGCCTTTCTCCTTCCTCATCTTTTCTCATCTTTTTGTCTTCCACTGTTTCTCCTCTTTGCGTTTCATCTTCCGCTCTCATTTTTTTCCTTGTTCTCCACCCACTTTTCACTTCAGTCTTTTTGTTTTGCCTCTGCCATGTTACCATATCTCTCTTTCTTGTGCTTCTCTTTCTCCTCTTTACCCTCCTCCTCTCCTCTGCCTAAAACTCCTGCTTTCTTTCCTCTTTATCTATCATCCTTTTGCTGGCCACACCTCTTCTTTTCTTATCAGTTAAAGTTTATGTTTGTACAGTAAGTGCATATTAACATGTAGCCTACTATGTGTGTTTTTGTGTGGTAGTTAGATTGTAAATGTACTCAGTACAACAGTTTTTTATTGCCCGGCAAATTGGGCAACACTGGTTTTTTTTGGACTGTTTTTGTTTTTGTCACCTCATAAAAATGCTGCATGTGCAGCGTTGAGAGGGAAAAACTAATGATTTTATGAACAATATTTAAAACATACAACTTCTAAAATTCAGATTCTGTGGAATACAAAGAGAGCCTTATTTGGAGACAATGAAATACTGGTCTATCATAAGAGAAGAAAAAACACTATAACATTATTTGAATTTGGTAACTGTGTGTATGTGTTAACTATTACTACATGGATTTTTGCTTCTGACTGAATTTACATTTAAAGTATCCTGGGAAAGTCTTCCCATGAGGTCTCTTACTGTACAAATCTGCAATTTGTTTTGCTGAGATGGAATTTGTGAATGTTTGCCACAAGTCATGATGACAAACATGAACTTCATGAAAAAATGAGTGAAGTGCAACACGAGCTTTTAACAGTAGAACATTCCAGAAAGATCAACAAGATGGGCTTTAAGAGAGAGAGAGCGAAGCTGTATCAATAATGAATAGAATCTTCATCGGCACACTGGAGAGTAGAAGAAGAATTCCACCAGGAAAACATGCAGTGTATGTGTACCACTCACACACACACACATACATGCTGATACACAACACACAAACACGGTGAGGCAGTGAAAGAGTGCTTGTAAATGCATACACATACACATTTGCAAACCTTCACAGACACACATATGCACACACAGGTAGACAATCGCAGTCTCAAATGCAGAGAGGGAGGAGAAAATGTGTTGGCATACTGCAAGTACAAACACACACACACACACACACACACAGAAGTGCACGTTCACAGTGCAGAGTTATTGACACATGGAGAAATCCATATTTATATATAATACAGTGTGGTGGAGACCCATCAGTCTCCATAGTCTATGAAAGGGCCTGCACCGCTTTACTTAAGGTATTAAATGTTTATGTGGCGCTTTTTCATCCCTCAATAACCCGTCTTTCTACACACACACACACACTCACACACACACACACTCACACACTCACAATGGTAGTAACGCCTTCCCAAATCAAATGAGAAATTCACAAAGTCAAAATGAATTCTTTCATTCTTTTCATTTTTTGTATAATATATGGATTTGACAACAAATGGCACAAACATACAAGGTGTATCTTAGTGCAGACTTCATGGTATTGTTACTAAAAATACAGTGCAATGAATTCTTTCTTGTGCAACTATGCACCTAATTTGCAATAGTAACTTATGCTCACTGGCAATATTTAGTGCCAACACAGGAGGAACTTCAATGTCCTTATAGCTTAGTGCATTGATTTGGCTTGTGACACCTAAAAATGAGGCTACTTGTGACCTCAAGTCACAGGTAGCGAATGACCTTTGTGTGGCCGCAGGGTAATTTTTCTTAGATTGCTGCTTTTGGAGGATTTTTAGAGGCCCTGGAAATGTAATTTCATCAGTTTCATTCAATTTTTATCCCTTTAATCATCCTGTGACCCCTCAGATTTATCTTGAGAGACCTTAAAGGTCCTGACCTCGAGGTTGTGAACTACTAGCTTAGTGAATAGTTGAAGGTGGAGAGGATGGATGGTCATACAAAGAGCTTGACTTTGACATCAGAGGCTGAGATCCATGTCCATGTTTTGGTTGCCACAAGCAGATACTGTAGGGAAACTGAAAGCAAATGTTGCCAATTAACATTTTACAGGTATGTGTAATCGATAGGCTGAAGTAGAAATTACAATTGGGTTTGAATTCTCCACGAAATGTATTCAACTGATGCTAAATACTTTTATACGAACGTCTATGGAGACACTTCACTGTAGTTGCACCCTGGTGGGTAGAATTAATTTATTTTAAAGAGTCCAAAACCACCCCTAACAATCCTGGTTCCCCCTTCTCCAACCATAACCCCCCCCCCCCCCTCTCACGTGAGCTGCCGAGAGCCTAGCAGGTATCAGTGTCTCTTTTAGATCAGAGCTCAATTATCAGAGGCCAAACAGCGCAAAGCGATGCTCATTACCATTGATTCGGGCTCACCAGGAGTCTGAGTCACACAAGGGCTGTGTGTGTGTGTGTGTGTTTTTATTTGTGTGAGCTGTTAATTCACTCTATGAGGATCCTGTGATCAAGTGTGTGGCATCTGGGTTAAGCACTCAACGTCCTGCAGTGTGAGACAGTATTTCACATTTGTCCTTCACAATATGTAGCTAGAGTTTGATATAACTGATGGAGAAAATGATGCATCTCACCACTGAGTTCTGGTATTTTTCAGTGATACACTGTTTGGCCCCCTATTTGCGGTGTGTAGTGGTGGTGGGGTCTTTGTCTCTTCCTCCTGTGCGTGTTGTGTCCTCCCTGCGGAGCTTCGCCCTGGGGGTCGGTGCGGTTAGGGTGGGGGGGGGGGCAGCCCCCTGTTGAATTATGGATGGAGGTGAAGAGGGGATGAGGGCTCGCCTCGAGGGGACATACCCCCCTCCATCCCCAACACTTCCGACTCCCCCCCCCCACACCCCTCCCCCATCTTCTCTTTTCCCTCCTGCTTCCCTCTCTGCCCAAACAGTCACCATCCACGCGTGGCGTGAGGTTGGATGAGGGTGACTGGAGATGTGTCTCTCTCTCTCTCTCTCTCTCTCTTTCTGTCTTTCTGCTTTGCTGTTTTCCTTTCTCTCTTGTTACCATCTCGTCCTTATCTCTCTCTTCCTCTCTCTCCCAGATTTCAGTTGGGAAAGTCAAAATGATAGAGGTCCATTCAGCCGAAACTGGTGTGCAGATGTTGAGAAAAAGAGACAAAGACATACAGTATCTTGATTTTTTTTTTTCCAGGAGTAAATTACCAACAGTACTTGGCTGGTGGAAAACCTGGAAAATGTACAGCAATGTTTGATTAATATATATAGTATTATATGTTAATCAAAGTGTATATTTAAATATGTATTAACAAGATAATTCAGTTCAATCGCTCAACATAACATTAACATTATATCATCGTATTTCTTGCTATTTTTGTCATCCTGTTCTGTGTTTAATCAAATGAACGCAACCACACGGCCAGTTTTGAAGAGCTGTTAAAGACATGAGCTCTATCTGAGAAGTAGCAACTGTGACACTGAAGTCACATAATAAAATATGTGACATTTTCCAGCATTGTCTGCACACGGAGGATTGTTTGGTGCACTCAGCCCTCTGCTGTTTTAAGACCAGGGAGGAAAGGCTGGTCCACCTTATTCCAGCTTTATGGTTTATTTCTTTTTTTTTTTCCCTACCTTTTGTTTGTAGCCAGCAAACTTCAAATGAAAGAGATCTGTACAATCAGCATATGAAAATGGGCGAGTATTGAGACATTTGCTTGTCATTATTTCCGACTAAAACAAAGATGCTCTTTTCCTCATCTTTGCATTCTTGTATCTGGTTTGATCTCTGAATCAAACTGCAAAGAAAATTTAAAAAATCCCTTCCCCGATATCAGCTTTGTGAGTGAACTAAAAACTCTCACCAGTGTGACTTCTAGGATAATATCAGTCATGATTTGGCATCATGACTGAATTTGAAGATTGGGCTGATTCTACATGCTTGACATTTAAGAGTCTTGATCATAATTGGGCCTTTGTAATAAGAAATATCATACAAAATAGGAGAAGTAGAAAATAAACAATAATACAGACATATAGGTTCTAGCCAAGATTGTGTATCTGATGAACAGAATGAAACATGCCAAGACATACTGAATGAATAAGAAGGAAAAATATGCGAGGGTGTACTTTTTTGATTAACCCCAGCCCTTAGGGACACGGAAATATGTTTGTTTATGTGTGTGTTTTGTCAAGCTAGCTAAAGCTAAGCTAAGCTAAACTCATTGTAAGAGTGTGATCTAAATAAAATGCAGCTTTTTTTTTTTCATTTTAGTACATTGAGGCATCGGTATGTCTTCATTGTCACAGTTTGAACACATGATTTGAGTGACAATAACTTTGATAATGGGGAACCTCTGAAACTCAGCATCACAGTATTAAACACCGACCGTTCTTGGCTTTGCCACCCAGCAGCTTTCCTTTTTGAAATGTAATTTTGAACTACGTGAACAGATGTTTCCTCCATCTGAAATGCAGCAGCGTCTTAATGATGTGCTTTGGCTTGTGCGTTTGGACAGTTGTGTAAAAGAGGTTTTAATGAAATCTATTATTGTTTTTCATTCCAGGGGTAGTGAGGGTGGGGGGTGGGAGGGGGGGGGGGGGGGGAGTGTTTACCTCACAAAATAGAATACAGCAGCCCCCAAAATGACAGGAAGTACAGAGAGAGAGAGAGAGCAAGAGAGAGAGAGAGGAGAGGAGAGAGAGAGAGAGAGAGAGAGAGAGAGAGAGAGAGAGATTGAATTAAAGTTTTATGACTGATGAATATTTCATGTTCTGGGCAGTGATTCCCACATTCTGCTGCATGTTTGTGTGTGTGTGTGTGTGTGTGTGTGTGTGTGTGTGTGTGTGTGCAGGCCCCACTATGTGTATGTGTAAGTGTTCCTCTAGAATATATAATATTCTCTACTGTATCAGGACACTAGATCTCCTGTACTGTAAGTTGTCTTTCTGTCACTATGCAAAGTCACTCTTACTTTGGTCTTATATCTTTAAGGATGTTTATATGATACTCACATATGTAAGTGTATGAAAGAGTTTTTTAGCTGCTGTAATTGTTCCTCCTATCCATACTGGTTGTGAAGAGACCCTTTCCTAGTGCAACTACACCTTAAAGGATAGAGAACAATCATTTTGTACCAAAGTTTATTCTTTAGTTCAGCCGAAGCTGTTATGAAGCTTCAGCAGTCTGAGTTAGTTCAATGAAGTGCGCATCTTCATCCTTGCTGCTGCATTTTTTTCCCAGCAACAAACCTACATGCAGCTATCGGGAGCTGCTTTTATACTTAACATAAAGGAGGAAAGCAGTTCCTCCTTAAATGCCTACAGAAAAGGCTTTGATTTATAGTTCAGGGTCCGATTTTGCCCGTTAATGACACCACTGCAACACTAGATAGATGTATCATACATGATATCGTGCTTTAGTTATATTCCCCACAGTAATTGTGTTTGATTTTTTTTCATTCACGATGTGATATAAAGCAACTATGGGAATGTTTGCTTTGTATCATTACTGAATAGGAGACCAACCAGGAAATTGCCGAGTTACTTTCTTACATTCACCGTGATAGAGAGCGGTGAATGTAGTGAGCAGGAGGTTAGTTTGGAAGGTTTTTGACTTAACTGTGTGTTACTGAAGAGGAGAAGATTACTGAGCCTTTCTTAAACTTGCTCAATGTTGGTGAGGAGATACAGACCTGATGTGCAGCCTTTGAGTTGTTTTGAATAAACTTTGGAAGCAGAACTTTTGAAGCACACTAGAATATGAGCCTGATACCTTGGCAACACACAAAGTACAGATGAAAAACACTCTCCGATATCAATGCCTTTACAGTTTCAGCCACACACCATGTCCAACATGCTTCATGTCATCTTCACTGTTAACAGCCTCTACCGGAAATGTGTAGGAGAAAACAGAAGCACCCGAGGCCGATGAGTCACCGTGTCTTGTGGTCTCCTATGTCATTGCTATAGCATCTACATGCGTAGGCTCTGTAGCTTTGCTGTAACCCCTTAACACACAACTGTAAATCTGCCATTACTCAGACTGTTGACGCCACATATTAGCTCCAACTTTTGAGTGCATTCACATAGCGACAGTGGAGTCACACTACTAATGTAATGCTTCAAAGCCGGTATGGATAGGAGGAATGATTACAGAGACCAAGAACTAGTCTCTGTCAATGTACAGAGAGTAGAAGCCTGTGACTGTTGTATTAAGATAAACTTGAAATAATCCAAATCTATCCATTAAGATTCATGTGCATGTTGTCTCTCTTTTTTTTTTTTTTGTTTTGTTTGCATCTTTGTTCACGTCCTTTGTGATGCACATTGCGATAATCCTGTTTGTCAGAGGTTTGGCAAACAGTTAACTCGAGTTGACTTAATAAGTTTGCCAATGATCTAATACCCCTCCCTGTTGACCCAGTAATGGTAGCTCATGATGGGTATTTAGATAGAGATATGAGTCGATGAAGACAGACATTTGTTTGCCAAGTAGTGTAGGCTCTGCTCATCCATTGATTAAGCTCACAGATCAATATGTCAGTTCGGTTTTCATCCGTGCATCTCTCCTCTCACCGATCACCATCAACAGTAGCTTACACTGAGCGGTAATAATTGATTGTAATAGTATTTTTAGCTTAGCTTATTGATTACAACACATACTGTAGGTCCAAGCAAGCACCGGTTTGTACACACATCACAGGCTGAAAAAAAAAAAAAATCAATACTACCTATCTGAGTCTGTTGATCTACTCTGCTTTTCAGAAGCCATAATCTGTTTGCTTTAGCCCAGTCTTATGTATAGGTTAAGTGATGTCCGACTGGTCCTGAGGGTACAGTGATTGTCCAGTAACTTGAAAGTCAGTGATGATCCTCGAGAGAGTCACTAAATCCCTACTCAGTCATTTTAACCACTGGGGACTGGAATCACTTGAGAGAGAGCTGAATGTTTTAAAATGTAAAAATGTAGAGCGCAAGTGTAAAGACGGTCCACTGGGAAAACATACACCACTTCAAACACTACACTAGATACATGAGCTTCTGCCAGTGATCCCAAACGTCAGCTTATGTTGGTTCTTCATTTAATGTGACATGATGTGATATTACATCATGATAACATGACATGACATGACTCTGTATCACATAGCTCCGCTGATGTACAAAAACAATACAAAAATCACATTAATGACATGTTTCCTTATTGTGAATATGGCCACTGTAGTTTATTTTGACTCAGTCCCACATACACTGTCCTGCTGCTGTAAATACTCACCAGCTCACCAAAGGAAAACTAATTTGCGTCTGAAAATAATGCCCAACAAATACGCAATTTACTCCTGTTTGAGCAATCTCGGAACCCATCGGCTATCTCTGACAACGATTAGCCTCTGAGGCAATGGCTAATATTTCGGGGGCTCCAGTGTAGCAAGCAGATGTCCGGATAACTGATAATGGATATCTGGGATATGTCGGCTAATCTCTATAAACACATATATGCATATGAATGCAGATACATTTTTTAAAAAGCTAATAAAAAGCTAAATCATTGTCAGACAATAGCCAATGGGTTCCATGATTGCATTTCAACCAATGCATTCTGCCTCTTTTGCTCCCCACACGGACTGTTTACCTGCATGCAATCAAAGCCCGCTCAAACGTGATTAGTCAGTACGACTCGGACACTTCCGGTACCAAAACCTTGTCCAATTGCCTACAGATTCTGCATTTTTTGAGTAACTTAAACTAAAAAATACAGTGTCCAGTTGTTTTTGGAAATTATTTTGGTCTTCAGTAAAAAGAATGGGTTTGGGGCTGAGAGCCAGAGTCAGAAAGTATTGAGAGAGATAATATAGTATAATGTATATAGATAATATACACATAGAAAATCACAGCCTTACTCATCAAGTACTGTAAGCTACACACTGAACTACTCATCAATTTCTTAAGTCATTCACTATACAGTATAAAGAACATAATTGTTTTATTGTATATACAATAAATGAGACCCTCTATCTTTAGATCCTCAGAAGAGCTAAGGAAAAAACACACACAAAACACAATCCACTTTAACGAGGAAAACCTCAGAAAGAGCAGGGATCCTTCTTCCAGGGCAAGCAGACAAGCATTAGGCGGTTTATGTACACAAACATAGCAGTTGTTCAATTGCAATATGGAAAAAAACTGTGTTAAATATGAAATAGATAAAAAGTAAAGAGTAATATAAAGTACATAAAGTATAAATGTAAACAAGTTGTAAAATGTAGACAGGAAGTTTGTCATCTGTCACTACTTATATTGTGGTATTTATTCCTTTGATACATCTAGTTATATTTAATCATTATGGGTAATGCAAATAAATAAACAGGATTTCTTTATGACAACATCATTACATTACACATTATTAACAGTTTGAGTTTTAAAAATGAATTTCCAATACATACCTATGTAATGGTATGTACTATTACTTTATCCATATGTACTACGCTCCCAGCAGAAACAAATGTTGAAAGAGGAAACGTCTGTATTGAATAGTGGAACATGAACTATCACACTAAACTTCTCACCATAAGTCCCTTGGTTTTTCCATGACGCCACAAATGGAATTGAACCTCTCACCCTGTAAGTGTTAGTGTCCTCCTCTTTTCATTGAATCTCAAAAAAGAAAGTTAACTCCCAACCCTGTAAGTGCCTTGCTCTACCTATTGAATTCCATTCAAATGAGGCAGCGATTGTCTGATGAATATTTGCAGGATGCAGACATTATGGATCATCCACAATTTCTCCTTGCTCTCCCCCTTCTCATTTCCATCCTTTTCTCTTCTGCACTGCGGAGAGCTGCATTTGCTGCATAATCGCCCACTGAGTATCTCCCGACTTTCTCGCCTCTTTCTTTTTTTCCCCCCCGCTTTTTAATTTGGCTTCATTCTGTGAGCTGTTCTCCACCAGTACAGTATGCGGTTAAGTCATCAACAAGCCGGACAGGTTGGACGAACAGCGCTGACAAGTCTGAGTGTTCTGGGTTTGACTAGTTTCACTTCAAATTGAGATAATGCCATTCATAAAAAAAAGGGTGACATCTTTTCTTGCAGGAATGATTGATAGAACAAAATTAGACACAAATGATGGCGCTTTTCAGAGGATAGTAGTAGCTTTAATCTGTTGCTCACAAAATGATTGCCCTTCAACATAGTAGATTGTCTGTATTTTGCAGATATTGAGTGATGAACTTTAAGTAATGACTTCTAGGTAATGACTTTATTTTAGAGTAGAACTCTCCTTGTGTTTGCTGCCACATCGAGGGTGTTTAGTGACAGTTTGCCGCACATTCTTTTATAGTTATTACTCTTTCATCCAGACATGGTTTTAGCCTCTTACTCTCAACTTCATGAAAAGATTGATACCTCATTATTGGTTCAGCATGAAATTCTGGGGCTGCTTTGACTTGAGAACTACAGTATTTGTGCTTTCCTGTCTGTCATAAAGACCCCTTAGTGCTGGTTTGAAGCATTTATGATTGAATATTTGAGGCATTTAGTATGAAGCTCATGCAGGTGAGCTTGTGGGAAATATTTTCTTCACTTGCAGGCTCTTGGACAAGTAACATGTCAGAAAATTGACACACCGCGTCATAAGGGAAGGCCTAACTGTCATTTCATTTTTTATTGTTCTTTTTTTGTTGAGGAAGTGTTTCATTTTTTTTTAGTATCCGTCCCCAGTTTTTTAATATATATGATAAATATACAAATTCATACATTGAAATGTAAATACTCTCTGTAAGATGCTCCATAATAATATTTCTTTAATTAAATGTAACTATTCTTTGATTATAAATACAAAATCTTAAATTGAAATCTATAAACATAGTAATAGATGGTCTGTTTCCTCAAGAGGGATGGAGGAGGTGACGGTGTAGTTCACTTACTGCATCTCTGCATGTGTACATATATCTATCTTTGTTCATGCATGTGGGTGTGCATATTGTTTACCTAGCTGCCTCTGTACTCCCTAGGTGCATCATTACTGTAAATGTATGTGCTGTGTGTTCACCTATGTGTGTGTGTGTGTGTGTGTGTGTGTGTGTGAGTGTGATAGTGGACAACATAGATTCAGCCAGCTCACAGCATACACTGTAGCTATACTGCTCTCCTATACACCATGCATGTACACACAGATATGAAACACACACAGGCACACACACACACACACACACACACAGTATGTACATGCCAGCCCATGAATACAATGTGTACACACACAAAAATCTGATTATAGCACAAAATATCAAAAAGTGCAGAAACTTGGCATGGTCCGATTCATTGTCTTGTTATTCTTTCATAAGATAATTCCTGATTTTACTCATAATTGCTGTTATCAGTGTTAGTTTGTATTTTATTTGGGCAATTCTTGCATGGAAATATTTAAAATTTAAAAAATTTGGCTTCAGCTGTTCAATGAAAAACAAGATTTTTATTCCTCACAGCAAGGCGCAGAGCAAACTATTACTTTGGTATTGTTAAGGAAACTTAATAGTATCAAAAAAAATTTAAACAACAGACACGTCTGGTGATATTCTTTCTGTTTCTCACTGTCAGCAAATCCCATGAAATGATCAAAACCAATATTTTAAGTACTGTCTGTGTATCTAAAGCCTGATATATCTTATTTCTCTGTGCCATTGAGCTCCATTATTGTCCAAAAGTTATTAAAATCACATCATCACTGTTGCCCAGGGTTACATGTTCCCTCATTACCATGAACGCACACAATGTAGTTCATTTTCAGTCAATCTCACATGCACCATCCTGCTACTTTAAATACTCACTAGAGCTCCAAATGTGTGTTAATCCGCAGCTGAAAATAGTCCCTTACAAAAACACTATTAACTCCTGTTGCTGTCTTACAAAATCACTTTAAAATGGCTTTTTGACCTGATTTAAAGATATACATCTTCAGTAGGAACTAGAGCCTGACCGATACTGGATTTTTGGGTCTGAGTAAAAAATTCCGATATCGATATATTGGCAGATAATCTTATATGTACAAAATAAATACATAAACACAAACATTCACAACATTAAATGTGGTTATCGAACACTTCTGACAAAGATATGTAATGGAAGCATGATATTTTACAGTTTGAACAATGAACTTTATTGTATAAAATGATGTCAGTGCACTGAAACAGTAAACTTCACTGGCTGGGAATTCAATAATTATGAATAACTATGAATAAAAAAACTAATAGAACAAAAAAAAACATATGTATGTTTATATTAAACTCGAATAAAGAAAAAGGATCAAATAAACTTGAAAAATAAATATTGGAACACACCGGATAACATATACGCCGATACTGATATATCTATAATAGGCCAATATTGGTCGATAATATCAGCTGACCAGTCACACTCTGATAGGAAACGATGGGTTTGGGGCAGACAGGGAAGAGAAGCAGAAAAGTATTGAGAGAGGGACTAATTCACTGTTGGTTTTGGTTTACAATAAGAAAAATATAGAATAATGCCAGTTTTATCCTTTAAATTATGTTTTTTTTCTGTGTTTATCACAAACATGAACACATACATCTGCACATATTGTGACTGTTTGATGTGCCCATAAAAGGTTGATGGATATTACTCTGCATATGTGGTTGAATCTGCTCTTGAAAATGTGTACGGGCCTGTATGTACTCTATGTGTGCTCACTGTGTGTGTGTGTGTGTGTGTGTGTGTGTGTATGTGTGTGTGTGTGTGTGTGTGCGCGCGCCACTGTACGACTGTACGCCAGCCAGCGGCCTTTCTTTCTTCTGACGCCCTGCTCTCGCTTCGGAGCAGAAAAATCGCTCTTTCCGTCTCGCTGGCTGACGTTTCTGGCAGGAGTCCTGGGGACCGACAGGGGGAAACAATCCCAACAAAGTGGCATGAATTAATGTGACTAATTAACACCGCGTTAATTATTTGTAAATTGCATGTTTGGGTACACATTACTTGAGAGGCATATGCTGCTTGTCGTGTTCGCCCAAACAAGTGCCAGCTAATCTGTATCTCTGGAGTGCCCCGCGTCTGAAGACGGGCCAATCAGCACGGTGCAGGAAAAAGAAAACACATGAAGAAGAAGAGGAGAGAGAGAAAGAGAGAGTTAGAGGGGAGTGGGGTGAGGTGGAGAGGATGGAAAAGTAAATAAGATCCCCAACAAATATACTGTATGTCATCTCCTCTTGGCTCTGTGCACGTTTTTTTTTGTCCAACTGCAGTTATCCGTCTGAAGTTTGTTCGGCTTGCGCTCTGTTAGCGAGTGTGTAATCTGGCTGCTTATTAAAAGATAAATGATAGTATTTTCAACATGGGGCTACAACATGGGGCTAATCAGGCTCTTATTTTTTGGCACTTGAGGTGAACGACTGTGTTCGTAACTTTGTCTCTTATGTTACTGTGGAGCTTTCACTTCTATCTTCTGAGTTTACTGAGTTTACTTTTTTTTCTTCTTCTTTTCTTTTTTTTTTTTTTCAGCCATATTTTGGTTTTTAGTTAGTGTTAATGTGGTGCTTTTGTGTGGAGTTTGTATTTCCTGTTCCTGCTGGTTTGTTTGGTAGCAGCAGTTTTTGTCACATTTTCTCCTACTTGTTTTGATCTAAAATCTGCACCTATTTCCTCGCCCACAGTGGATTGTAATTAGTGTAGAAATTATTAGCCAATTAATCGATTGCTCAGTTAACTGAAAATGTATCAACAACAACAAATTTGATAATTGACTAAAAATTATTCATCAAGTGGAAATCTGAACATTCACTGGTTCCGACTTCTCAAATGGGTTTCTCAGTTTCATATAATTCTAAATTCAATATATTTTATTTTTTTGGACTGTTGGCTGGACAAAGTAAATCATCTGAAGACGTCACAGTGATTATTTTCATTGTCGATTAATCTTCACAAAGTTAAACATGCCCATCAAAAGTTCTGAGAGTCAAGTCAAGTCCATTTTATTTATGTTGCCCAATATCACAGATCACACAACTGCTTCATGGGGCTTTATCATCTGCCACAGGGTGCCATCTTGGAATGCAGTATCCAGTTTTCTCTTATTTTGTCAATTATTTTTTTAGTATAAGCAGCTGGATCCTGCATGAACTCGCACTTTTCAGTCAAGTTGGAACAGTTTGGCTTGTTTCATATTTTCCCACATGTTTAAAGTGGATGAGCTCAGTTGGAAAAATGTGATGTTTCTGTGCGCCAGTCAGAGTTTAGCAAAAATTTGGATCAAAATTTGTTGACAGCTGTGGGGCTGATTGCTTGTGTTGCCAGCGCTCTCATGAACAGTGATAAAAAACACACCCACACGGTCCTGATTTAGCAGTTTTTTGAGTTTTAAACTCATATAAAATATTAACTGAGAATGTTTGTATGCAATGTTGTAAAAACTTAAAGTCCCTCTCCACTTGAATATTTGTTTTCCTTATTGCTACTTCAATTGAATGTTTGAGTTTCACTTTGTAGAACGATGAACAGTATGTGCAGAGTTTGACAGTAAAAGGATGTTTTCACATTTATCTTCTGAAGGGGGAAATTTTCTCTGTCACTAAAATGAGAATAGCTGGTCCACCTTAAAGGTCAGTCCACCTTAAGTGAGTCTGGTCAGGTTGTCGCTAACTTCAGGGCTACATAATGTGTTTAACTGCTGACACAGGCATTTTCATTATTTTAACTTAACCAGTATGCAGTGTAGGTTGAACAATAGTCAGCAGTAAATTTAGGGAAGGCTTAGCTTTCTCTAGCCTACGTTACCTGCCGCCGCTGAGTGTACCTGCGAGCATGATTTGTGACATCACAACTAGTTGGGAGCCAAAATGGGGATCCAGTATGCGGCTTATGCAACAGATGTGGATACATAGACTGAAAATGGATTTTACAGTGAAGTAGGAGACATCTTGTGTCCGGCGGTTGAACTGACTTGAAATGATTTGCACATTCATAGATTCTGGATTTTTCAATGAGGGAGAAGAAAGAGATTTTTAATGGGGTGATTAAACTTTTTTTGTGGAAAAAAGTTTAATTACCCCACATCAGACACAAATACTCACTCAAAGCACAGTATTTTTATATGTCTAAAAACAGGAGGAGGGGATCTTTAATGTTATAGAAAAACACTTGAAATTTGAGTTTTCAGGGGTTTTATTACATCTATAGAAATTACCCACAATGGACCACTCAGAATAGTATTTGCAGTCACATGCAGAATATTTGATAGCTCAGTGAAAAAATTGTGTTCAGTATGAAAGGCTTGAATGGATAGACCGTTGCTTGACTTGCCTTTAAAAGTGCCCTTGATCAAGACACTGAAGCCTGCTGATTTATTGCCAAGTCTGCTCAAGTGTTTGCCTAAAATGTAAATAAAGAGTAGAGGAGCCTAGAAAATATTTGAACTTCAGCCTAGAAACTATCTGAAGAGAAACACAAGACTACTGTGCTTGAAATGATCCAAGACTTGCTAGCATGGCTAGCATTACATGCTTATCTATCACTCTGTCACCCCGGGCTACGCACACTGGGTTTTATTAGGACAGTTTTGGTTGAGAGGACGCAACCAAAACTCCTGCATGGCTTGGTGAGGTGGGCAAGAAGCAGATCTGCGTATCACCTGAGCCTCCCTCACCCACACACACACACACCCTCCCCTCTCTTACTGTCTCTCGCTCCTATTACCCATCAGTGTGTCTTCTTCCCCTCATTGACAAGCCCATATTTTTTTCATCTTCCCTCCTAGTTTTTTTCTCCCTTGCACTCTCTGTTTCTCTCTCTCTTTCATCCCTCGCTCATTTTTTTCTGTCCCAGCCCCCCCACCACCACCACCCTTCTGCCCCACACACCTCCTCCTCCCCTTCCTCCTCCTCCTCCTCCTCCCCCTCGTCTCCTCAGAGCTCCTCCGCATTAGCAGTCAGCTCCACTCCTAGACGTACTTTGTTTTTCAACTGTGGTGTAGACCGAGCGAGGCAGGGAGCGAGATAGAGAAAGAGAGGATGAGAGAGTGCAGTGCGAGCGAGAGAGAGAGAGAGAGAAAGAGAAGGAGAGAGAGGGGGAGAGAGAGAGAGAGCATCATTTACACAGTCATCCACGCTGAGCGGACCCGGCAGTTCACCCTCCCTCTCTCCTCTTCCCCCAGCCACTGCTCACGATGCCAAACATTTTATGTGTTATTTAGTCATGCCTGACTTTATCGAATTTGAAAAACATGCCAGTCACGGGTACACTCCCCCCCTCCCCCACCCCCCTCCTTCCCCCCTGTACCCTCACCCTTACCCAACCACCAACATCATCCCCATCTCTCTCTCTCTCTCTCTCTCTCGCTCTCTCTCTCGCTCTCTCTCTCTCTCTAGTTTGAAACTCTACCATCCAGGTCTGACCTCAAGAGCCTCTTGAGCCACTGTCTTTGGGGACATTGCACTTCTAAATGAAGTTTTATTCCCAGGCTTCACTCCCCCTCCTACTCCTCATCCACACACACACACACACATACACACATCTCCTCCTGACCACCCACCCACCCTGGGGGAAGGGGAGAAAGAGCATAATTCTAGCCAACAGAGTGTTGACTCTAAGATGGATTATTTCTGCTTGAAATCAGAGGCCATGTGCTGTTGGATAATGTGGCTGTCCCGATTTTTTTTTTTTTTTCCAGCAGTGTTCTAATGATGGAGATTTGACGGGCAGGAAAATGCAGAGGAGCAGTTCCACTAGGCGAGGAACGAGAGGCTAAAGGAAATCCCAACATGTTCCCCTTTATAATCCCAAAGTCAGGATTTACTGTATGGTTGTTTTGTTTTTGCTGGTATTTAACAGTCTGGTGTAGCTCAGTGGATAGACCGGGTCACTAAACTTGCCAGGATTAGAGGGTTGATTCCCAGTTGAACCAGCAATGCCAAAAAGGAAGACAAAGCTTAGAAAAAATATACTCATGATGTTTTAAGGGCTGCCCTGGATAAAAAGCAACCACTAAGTGGCCAGTCAACCTTTGTTTTTTACCTGATATATATATGTTGTAGGATATGCCCCTACAGCTCAATTGGATAGGCTCAAGAACCTTTGGTAGAAGCTGAACATTTTAAAGATTTATCCAAAACTTTATGGCGTCAATATGGTGTCCAGGTGCTTAAACTGACAGCTGGTTGGTTGGAGGTGTGTCCTGTGCAGTCGGCTGCTTGTTCAGCTCTGTAGCTGGTAGTTTGTAATCCTTTTTGGCTGTTTGTTTTCCTGATGAACGCCAATATTTGGACAAAAATCCTAGTTTTTTCAAATTAGCTGAGCTATTCCATAATATTACTGCAGTTGACCCCCCCTGGCAACCCTGTCTCCTAAGATTTCATTTTGGTTAAGGTTGAGGAAAGATCTTGGCCTTACTTTAATACTGATAAAGTCAACAGTGAGTTGAAACATGAGTGAGGATGAGTTTGCTGAATTAATATTTAACTGCAATGACAATTCTCTTAAAGTTTAAAGTAATTGAAGTGCTTTTGTTGCCTAAATCTAACCACACACAGGAACCAGGATGTGAACCCTGCTCTTTGGTGTTACAGTCTTGTACCCTATATACCCACCATCCATCCTGACCACCTCATTACGACTTCTGTGCGGTATAAAAATGTAGCGCTGTGTACAAAATTTTACATCCGAACATAATCCTGTCAGCAATTATGTTCCCTTCAAAATGTAACTGGCAAAACAAATAAGTAGTATATAAACATAATTTTAATTTTTATTGGTTGAGATAAAAGTATAAGCATATTGTGGGCAACTTCCAGCTGTGAAAGTCTGTCAGTTGTGTGTTGTTGCAAATTAATATTTGTGAAGCAAATCTTTCCCATTTAAAAAGGAATCAGTTCAGTTCAGTACTTTATTGTCCCACTGGGGGAAATTCAGCTCGCAGCAGAGCACATATAAACAATCACAATACACACAAACAGTAAAACAATAAAATCAATAAAAGATGGTTTTCGTATAGGATAGCACACACACATAAAATCTGTAAAAAGATGGATTTTGTATAGAATTGGATAAAGTGCTATAGTGCTAAATGTGAGGAAAAAAGTGCATAGGTGCAAGGTAACAATTGCCTTTTGTGCAAATTAAGTATGCATATTGCACTAGGGACAAAGGAAAATTGGTAGTGTATATAGTGTATATATACAAAGTGTAGATATACATAGTGTATATATACAAACTGATTCCAAAAGTTTAGTTGGTGCTTTTCAGAAGAAATAACACAAAACCATATCACTAGTACAATATGACATTACCTCATCCTCACCACACTTCTTTTTTTTTAACAATAAACTCACATCTGCATGTATCAATGTCTGCAAAGATCTCTTATTATCATATGAGAGATTGGCCACAAGATGGCATGACACTTAAATAAATCAGATCTACTGTAAGAACAGAGAAGGAACATTATAAGTTCACAGCCAGCAGCAAAAATGCCACCTAAGGACCAAACAGTTGCTGGTTCAGATCCTCAGTGCAGCTTAGTGAATGAGTAGCAATTGAGGTGCCATTGAGCAAGTCAAGTTGCTCGAGTGGAACTGCCCAGTGATGTTTGGATGAAGTCCGTGGTTGCAGTGTAGCTCTCAGGCATGTATGTGTGAAGCAGGGTGATGCTGAAAATGAGTATCTGTGTTCAGCAGAAATCCTATAGCTGGAAAAATAAAGGCTAGAACAGGCTCTTTAAGGAGAAATGTGCTGCTGAGATGTGGTGTGGAGATGGTACGGCTCGTTCTGCAGATTGGGTCTGCACAGCTGCTCAACAAGTAACAGAAACTGCAATACTGAGCTCTGCAGTTACCAAAAGAGGCTGCAGTTTTTGTCCCGAGTGAAAGCTGTTTGACGCTGATCTACATATTAAGTTGTGCATTGAAGACAATCTCGCTTTATATTCTGAGTAAATCCTATGTATTAACATCTAATTTTTGACTTTCAACTCACGTTATTTCTACCAAGCACTGAAATGAAACTGTGCCTACACACTGCAGAATATCCATCTTAACAAGTCATGCAATGAAGTATGGACTATAATAATACTTTGCTTTAGATGTGAAATAATTAGTTGATCATAGATTAATCAATCAACAGGAAAATAATCAAGACATGTGGACTTTGGAGCTTGTGAAGGGAACATTTTAGACATTTCACAGACCGAGCGATTACGTGATGAATCGATATAAATAACCTACAGATTAACTGATAATGAAAATAATCCTTAAGTGCAGCCTACTTCTCTTAGTTAAGTTAATAGCACAGCTGTTCAGTAGATTTTTGTCAGTATGATATGATGTTCTGTTCTGATAATATTAAAAAAAAACTTCCTGGACTGTACTCTGGTGGATAGAAGATGTGTAGCAGGATTTGAGCTTCTTAGAGGGAGAGGTGGGATTTTCAGTGATGTTACAGAGGCAGAGAAGCTACTAGAAGTTTAGGTGAGATGGTGTTGCAGTTGAAGACAGTGCGTTGCTTTGTCAGGGATAGATTTGAAAGGTTTGATGAGGAAATTTCTGCATGAATTTTCATTTTTTATTTAACTGGTGAACTTGATAACAGGCTAATAACAAAATATACAGTATATTTTCATAAACGGTAATTAAAGGTTACAAAAGAAAGGCCATTCAGGACAGGATTTCATGCTATAAAATGCATCCAAGTATTCAGGAATCTGTATCTTGCATCACAGTGCATCCATAATGTAATGGGAAATGTAAGCCTCTCTCTCTGTATCATCCATTCTTCTCCTTGAAGCCGACTAACACAGAGGAGATAGAAACCAGACGAAGCCTGAGGGCTATAAACCACTGAAGACACTCTCTCCCTCCCTGACTCCTCCTCCAGTTTTCATCATGCAGCCTGCTCATTGTCTCTTTAGGCTTCTGCAGAAAGTTTGCACTGCAGAAGTTGTCCATCTTAATAATTCAGTTTAATACTAAAGTCAGTCATGGAATCACATTATTCAGAAAATATGTGAAAGTTCTCTCTTCTTTGCCGTGCGGTCTCTCTTATATGAAGAATATTCAAAAGTGAGTCTAATATATAAAGTGTTATTTCTTAGAAGAAGTGGATTTGGTGGAGAGCACCAAATTCATGATATTGTCAGTCAGTTTCAAGAAAATCTTTCATCTTCAGATGTGTTGGAAAGTGTTGGATTTACCTTTCTGTGTGGAAGATTTATTTGACACTTGTTTCAAGGAAAAATCAGACTCAATCTAGGAGTAAAGGATTTGGGTATTTCTTGGAGAGTGAGCAGATTTCCTGAAGGCTGTTGCACTCAGTCTGTAAGTTTCAGGACAATCCGAAGGTTTCTGTAAAGCTATAATGTGCCTGATGCATTGAGAATCTTGATTCATAAATTGACCTCAGCTGCTGCTTGATTGATATATTCAGCCAGTTTATTCAGAATTTGTTGCTAAAAAATGTTGTCAATGTTTTTTTGTGAGATTATGGTTATGTACTTAATGTGCAGCATCATTAGAAAGCCGTTAATGAGACTGAATGAATGCATGATCTGTATTTTGAATGTGAACATTTTACATGCATGTTTTAGGATATAGCAGATATCCCTAAAATATGTAGAGAGAGACTTGCATGGAGTTCAACAGGGTAAAAAGCAGAGACTCCTGCATTTCCAGTTGTAATGAGTACAGAGGTTGAAGTCAAATCAATAGACAGCAGACTTAACAATGACTTCTGTGTTCAGATTGATACTATATTATAAAAAGAAGGAAAGAACAGAAAAGCAGAACATTCCTCTCAAAAGTTTAATTAATTTGATATGTTTCTGCTGCCTCCAAAGAGCCTCAAACAGGCAAAAATGTTTATCTTGATTTTTTTTTTTTTTTTTGTAATTTTAAGCATTTCAGAGTATATTGACAAATTCTCCCCATTTCCGTTTCATATTGTGTCCTCTTTAATCTTTCTTTTTGTATTAATTTGAATATAATTGACTTGCTATTGATGTCATTAGGAGTTAATAAGTTTGTTCATGTTTGTTTACAGTATATGTTTGTGTCCAGTATGATATCCAATATTTGATGTCATATCTTTCTGTGCCATTATTATTGTTTTATAAATCCAGCTTTTGTAGGACTAGCACTAGCACTACAGAAAACACTGTTACTATTATCAGTAACTGTAGTATTATCAGTAGCAGTTCTAGTCGAAGTAGCACAGTAGTAGGTGTAATCAAAGTAGGGTATCAATCCTCAATACTTTTTTTGACGTCAACCAAAATGTCTCCGTTGTTGATCAGACAGTTTCTGATTAAAACCATAATTTTGCCATTTTTGGATAGTGTTTTATTAAGGCAAAGATCTTGTACAACTGCTTGTGTTTAGGCAACATTTAAAATTGAGACATTTGACTTCTTTTGTTCAATAAAAAAGTTGTTTTTTTTTTTTTTTTAATATTGCTACATGTTCATCTCACTACAATTGAAGGAATAGTTTGACATTTTGGGAATAACACATACTCACTTTCTTGCTGAGAGTTAGATGAGAAGATTGATACCATTCTTATGGATGTGCGTCAACTTAGAGTCACATGGCGATTAGCTTAGCTTAGCATAGCATAAAGACTAGAAGCAAGGGGAAAGAGCTAGCTGTCCAAAGTTCAAAAACCCACCTACCAGGACCTCTAAAGCTCACTACAGTAATAAACATGTATTTTATTTGTTTAATCCATATAAAAACATAAATGTAGAAAGGGGAGACAGGGTCAAGATTGCTGTTTCCCCCTGCTTCCAGTCTTTATGCTAAGCTAAGCTAATCTCTTGGCACCAGCTCAGTTCTGAACACAAATGAGAGTGGTATCGATTTTCTAATTTAACTCTTGGCAAGAAAGCAAATTTCCCAAAATGTATAACTATTCCTTTAAGGTATGGAAAAGACTTTGTGTTGGTATTTGTACTGGAGCTTAGGGATCATATCAGCACTAGTACAGAAGGACTATATAGAGCCCTAAATCATAGTGGTAGCAGTAGTAGCCTGTAGTTATATAAAACATAGAATAGTAGTAGTTACAGTTTTACCAATAGTAGTCTTAAAATTGTACAGTAAGTATTGCAGTAGTAGTAATAGTAGTAATAAGCCTAATACTAGTAGTAGCATCATTATAGTCTATTAGTGATATTGTGGTTGAGGCAGTATTTAATGATGTCACCCTCCTCTCTCTTATCTAAGCCCACTGTCTTCTCTTCAGATTATTTCACGTTTGGTCTCCTTCTATATTTAGCAGCTCTGCCTTCTCTTTTGTCTCCCTGCAGCGATCGGTCGGACGTTGATCCCCCGTTATTTCAGCACGGTGTTTGAGGGAGGGGTCACCGAGCTCCACTACATCCTCAAACACTCCAAGGAGTCTTTCCACAACTCCTGTATCACCCTGGACTGTGATCAGTGCACCATGGTCACCCAGCACGGGAAGCCAATGTTTACAAAGGTAACACCTGACCCTAGAGCTGTCCCACCATGAATAATTGATCACAAGCTATGATAATGGACCTAGAGAGGTGTTTAACTGGTTAAAGATCAAATCCATTTTCACCCTTTGATTCTTTTTTTCTCCCTGTTTCATTTTGTCCCTGTGTTTTCAAGTCATACCTGTTGGCCTTACTGTAAAGTATGAAAAAACTCATCTGATTTGCTGCATGCTTATTTTGCTTTAGCTATTCAACTTGATAAATTTTGAATGTCAGTCTCTGATTTCGGAAGGAGTGGCTCTTTCCCAGCACCTCAACAATAAATCTACTTCTTTAGTTAGTAATTGTAATACAGTCGCTTTATGACACTATCAATTGATTCTGGCCCCATTCTCATTACAACACAAGTTTTGCCCTTTTCCAGAGAAAATCCAGTAATTCTGACTCCAGAAAAATGGGGTGTATGAGTCCAGGTTTGAATGCATTTTTTGAATTTGTAAGAGGGGTGTATTCAAGCTAAAAGTGGGTTTTATGTTGTTCATTAAGGCAATAAAAACATAAATAAACTAACCACAATTAACTAACTGCAATCATATTGACTGTTGAATTCTAGCATTACAATATCTTTGATATGTAGCTGAAAAATGAACCTTGTGCATGTTGGCACTAACTAGAGCTTGGTTGATATGGACAAAATCAAATATCACGATATTTTGACCAAATAGCTACCTCAATATCGATATTGCGACAGTCTTGTAAGGATGACTATCGGTGCTTTCACAAAATATTTACACAATGAGATTTTTGATAAATAATCATCAGTAATGTGGATATGATGACTAAGTAGGTAAAGACAAATTATAGAACAGTTAGGGCAGTCTGGTAAGTTCAGAAAATGATACTGTTACTGTAATGCAGCCTTTAAAACCAGGAAAACTTATGCCATATCACAATATTACGATATCCAAACTCTAAGATGATATCTAGTGTCATATCACAATATTGATATAATATTGATATATTGCCAAGCCCTAGCACTTACCAGTGTTTAGACACATGCAAGAAATGTCAGACATTCTCATATGCACTTATCTGCTTGTTGGCCTTCTCCCAGACCCTAAAATCCAGTGGCATTTCTCATGTTAAAGATGTCGGCAGATTTTAAAGCTCTCAGATACTCCAAAGGCAGTGCTAGGGGACATGAATAAGATCTTTGAAGAGTATGGTTCAGTTTGCACTGCAAGAGACGCACAGAAAGAAGTTAGAAAAGCAGAGGAAACACAAATTGCGCAGGTGAGATAATCCAAACCTGACACCGAGGTCTTCTGAAAGCACTAAAGCTGAGCTCATCTGCTTTTGTCTTTGGGGAGAGAATCCCCCTGTGCCGGAGTGAATATCTGCTTCACTACAGTCTGATCCAGATGGCTAGCTGACTCTTAGTGTTCTTCTGCTGACTGTCTAAATGAATCTGAGGCCAGATACCTTGTCAGCGCCGAGCAGCCGAGCTAAAGGGATTCCATGTTCCCTGTACCATGAACCCTGAGCTACAGCAGCGGACCAGATTGTTCTGACATTAAACAGCTATACGCCCTCTTGTTTTCAGGACTTGACAGTATGCACTCACTCCTTTGTGTGTGTGTGTATGTGTGTGTGTGTGTGGTGTGCAGAGTCTGAAATTAACTTTTTGGCTGACCTGCCAAGGGCTGTGAGACTAAAAAGAAAATTAAAGAAACATTACGGCAAAAAAAAAAAAAAAAATCTTCATTTTAGCAAGTAATTTTGTCTGTTGTGGAGATCTAAAATCAGATTTTCTGAAAAGGAATGAACAAAATATGCCAATGGGTTTAGATGATTGTGCAATTTTCCAATACAAATTAATCTGATCAAGGATTTCTTGTTATCAGCTGCCATTTTTATTGATACTATGGCAGCGATTTGCATTTTTCAGTCTCAGTTTTGTTTTGTTTCTTAATGTTACATCTTATTTTGAGAAAATTCATCATAGCAGGGAAACAAAATCAGGATAAAATAGAACAGTTTCACCCCACCGGCTGACTTTTTTTTTCTTGTTTGCAGAGTTTTAAGGCCGAATTAGAGACTAAATAATGTGATACAGATGATTCAGTTGTAAGGGGTTCCCACTAGAGCCAGAACGATATTGGGATTTTGAGGCTGATACAAATATTGATATTTGAGAGTCTAAAAAAATTTAGAATGACATATTGGCCAATATTATTTTTCCCCCTGTGTAAACACATTATTGAAGCAAACTTCAAGTTACCTTAAGAAATATCTTTATTATTTCTGTATTGCAATGTCGTCTTACTTATCAGCAGACATATACAGTACGTCTGCTGATACTGATTCATCTGCAACAAGCTAATATCAGCTTCATTCTACTTTACACTTACATACGATGTACTCTTGTGCAACACTGTATAAATAAAACACATTATTATTGACTGAAACCCTTTAATGAATCATAAAGTTAGATCACTTAGAGCACTAAAGTTGCACATGTATTGGCTGTTTCATTCATATTTTATCTATTTTTTAACAGTTTTTATAACTGTTTCGCCATAAATGGTCAATTTCTTGATGTAATATTTCTGATTCAGTGACCCCTATGATATGATTTCAGCTTGATATTTGTGTCAATAAAATTTTGCTGTAAATAAATAACATATGTACACATTTTACATAGAAACATTCATATGCACATATAGAAAGATGCTATAATATATCACATGTTGATATTAATTCTTATTCTGTGTGATCATTTACATATGAAAAGTTTTTTTGGTTAGTGCAGTGCAGGACTTTTATATACCAACGTTAAACCTTACCATCAGACTCTGTGTCTTTGTGTTTACATGTTAGTGTATATTTACATGCATGACTGCTTCCATATGGGTTTGTGTCAAGGGGTTTCATGAGGTCATGTCATCGTTTCTGTACGTTTGGAGTAAAGATGATTTGGTATTCATGTAGTGGTTGGTTGGTGGGGGTTGGGCACATGTACAGTGTGTTTGTGTGTGTGTGTGTGTGAGGGGACTGTTTGGGCTCTTTGTGCTATCATATCAGTAAATGAGTATGAAACATCCCCAATAACACACACAGGAAATGTCTTTTTATGTTTCTGTTGTTTGGTTTTTTGTAAACAAGGCTCCGCAAACAAGAGGAAAAAAAAAAAAAAACATAATATATTATGTGTCCGATATTAACCATACAGAACAGAACAGTCCAGGCCCGGTCAACGAAAAGCTAAATTTGATGCTTGCAGCGCTGCTCTCTTTTCATCTTCACCTAAATTGGATGAGAAGAATTAATTCATTAGAAAAAAAAAAAAGAATTCCAATAACTGAGCGTGTTCTCCCTGAGCTCCCAGCAGCAGCAGCAGCAGCAGCGAGCCTGCAGCTCTGGAGGCCCGAATCTCAATCAGCTCTGCCTCGCCTCGCTTTCCTCAACCACCACCCCTCCTCCCCCACATCCCCCACCACCCCCCACCCCCCCCCTCCTCCTCTCTCTCATCCCCCTGCCTGCCTCGCTCGCTCACTTATTCTCCCCTCGCTCTCTACTCCACCGCTCTCTCTCATCCCCCCCTCTTCTTCTCAACCCCCCCCCCCCGCACCCTCAACACACACACACACACGCACACACACACACACACACACACCCGCATCCTTCATCCCTAGAGAAATCATCCCCAGCTCCCAACTCGCTCTCTTGCTCTCCCACTCTCTCTCACTCTCTCTCTCTCTGCCTCTATCTGTATCTTTTTTTGCCTGTCTCTCTCTCTCTCTCTCTCTCTCTCTCTCTCTCTCTCTCTCTTTCAAAAATTCAAATTCAAAATTGTCTTCCTGGCATGAGCATATTTAAAGAATAATTCTGATTTGTTACAACGTGGGTCTTATTTTCGTAGATTTAACCATCATTCCTGTCGGTAAAAACAGCACTGTACTCTCCGAGTTAATTGGTGCGACGTGGGAATGCGGTGACATCGGTAAAATAAAGTCAGACTGTGCAAGGGAAGCAAATGGGCAGACAATCAGACAGATTTTTTTTTAGGAAACTAATTTTTTGGGGGGGAATTTTATGCCTCATTATTAACGCATAAATAACAGAGAGATGACAGAAAACGAGGGAAACAACATGCAACAAAGGTCCCTGGCCAGACTCAAACCGGGTACATTGTGGTTCATGGTTGGTCATTAAACCTCTCGGCTACCCGGCTGCCCAGCCAATTAAACAAACTCCCGGGTTGTCTAAAGATATTTGGAAGGCAAAACAAAGGCGACCAGTAAAATTATTACCCAAACTGTTTGCACACTTCTTGCTTCTTGGTTCAACTTTGACCTACTGTACTGGCCTTAGTTGTGCAACCACAGTTTACCTGTGCAATGAAGCATTATTACTAACATTTAAATGCACTGACTCTTGGTTTTACCTCCAAATGAGGCGGTTTAGATCAGTGGTTCCTAAACGTTTTAAAAACAGGACACCTCCTCATATAGATATTCATCATGTATAGCTTGCTCTGACTTTTGCTATATCTGACTGCTTAGCATCTGGAAAACCCATGAGGAGCATGGGTGCATGAAAGCGTTTTCTCTAAGAAACCTGCAGCTATGAGCCATCATGTCACCAATCTCAACTGTGCACATATAACAGGGTTTTCAATAAGGTGTTTTCAGTGTTCTTTCCTTATCCCTTCTGTTTTTATCTTTAAAAATATAAATAATGTAGTCAATGCAACTGTAGCCTTTTTATTTATTGTGCTAAAATGTGCTAACATTACATTTGGAAATGAACAAATCGTAAGGCTCCCCAAGGTCCTGTGACACCCACTTTGGGGACCAATGCCTTGTTTACTAAGTGTCTGATTACCTATAATTGCGTTTCTTGTCCTGTCTGACTCAACTGTAGTAAGTCACGATGTTCACAGATCACAGCAATAAAATTGGTGACTACGTTATGATAACTGAGAAAATTATGGCCAAAACTACAAAAATAAGCTGTGACAAACGAAAATTACCTGTAAAGTACTGCATTTCCAAAAACAAAGTCAACAAATGATTAGCAGATTACCACATATCAAAATCAAATTGTTGAAAACAATTAATTTAAAAAAAAGTGTAAAGTCTAAACTTCAACAATTAAATGTAATGGAAATGATGGAAGCAATGGAAGCAGTGAGATCCAAAAGGAGGCAGTTTTAGAAGGAGCTCAGCACAGTTTCATGTGTAGTTTTCATGTGTTCTCTCCATCTCCACCCCTCGTCTCTGCTCCTCTGGTCGAGTTCGACAGACAAACGAATGGGTGGGACTAGCAGGGTGCTAAGAGTGGGCGGTGTTGCTCAGGTGCTAGTGGACAATGTGTGCAGGGAGGTGTTGACAAGGTGACACAGGGTGCCAATTTGACCCAAATCCCCCAGCTACCCAGCCGCCCCCGGTATCCCAGCACCTCTATTCACTACCCAGCAGGTCTTGCTTTCCCTGGCCAGTGTGTGTTAGCTCAGAGCCCACGGCCCTTGTTACCGGTACCCAGTTGGGGGTTTCAGCATGCTGGGAGGAGAGCAAAGAGCAAAAGGCGAGTTTGTGACACAGTGATCTCAGCTCAAGTGAATTTAATTCCCTGAGTGGATTTTTTTTTAGAAATTGACTAGTGCATGTGTCATCAACAGCCTGTGTTTTTCTGGGCTTTGCCTGGGTTTTTGTTCAAAGTTTCTGCACATTTTCACTTCACCCTTGCACAGTATATACTTATGTTAATGTTATGATAGGAGACCTAGACCAGTGCTGCGTACCCTCACCCTTTAATGATTGTTATTAAGTCTTTGTTGTTGCCTTTTTTAATTGTATTATTATGAGATTTGTGATCTGTTTATATATGTATCTATGATATGACTTATGTGTGCATTTTAGATTTGTCATTGTGTGTCTCAGATGTTCCAGTAATTTAACCCCTTTTCTGTTTGGTTGTTGCAGCCTGTATAAAGATATCGCTTGTTGTATTGTTTATTTGAAGCCAAACAAAGGTCTATGACTGAAATGTAGCTGCTTCTTTCATAAAATGTGTGCTGACAGTGTGTGTCCACCACTTGTTCAGAAGGCACCTGTCTCACAGGTGTGCATTCGATTATATTATATATAATTGACATAATGTTGTGACATAACTGTGCACTACTACTGTATACTTATCTTAAAGACTAAACCTATACTTTTATAATTAAGTTAGACTATTGAAATAAGTCCTCAGCTGTGAGTTAATTGTCAACATACTGTTCATTGTGCGACCAATGCTGGAATTTTGAGGCTGATACAGCTGTTGATACTTAAATTTCTTTCTTACAGTCTGGCGATGATATATTGACCAGTATTTATTTTTAGACACGTACTGAGTGGAACATTTTACAGTTAAACAGTCGTTGTTCTTTGATGGACAAACTATGTGATGGAGACTGTTTCTAAATTTCCTGCAACATAGCGTCGCCATTTCTGTCCTGACATTGCTTGTTACTTATCAGACGACATATACAAGATTCGTACACTGTATATCTGCATAAAGCTAATGTCGGCCAATATATTAGTCTGGGTGATTTATTGGTGTTGCTACTGTAGTAACTCAACATATTTACAGTGTCACACCTCACTTATATGTGCATTAACCATAAATAACAATAAATGTTACAATCCTAATATTAATGTCAAACTCCTCTGTGCTTACAGATACAGAGGATCATGTTAAGTTACATATTATAAGTCATGTCAGTCGCTTCTAGCTATAATTGAGCATTAAGTCAACTTTGATCCTATTTATATTCACCAAGTAGCCATGGATGCTGCATATCTCATAATAATCGATTTAATGACCTTCAGCTCCTCTGTTATTAATTGATTGTCATGTTAAGGAACAGTATTGAATAGTATCTCAGCAGCAGGACGCTGTTATTCTTTCTTGCTCTTTTCAGCCGGAGATCCCCTGATCTCAGCCCCGTTCTGTGGAAGATTTATGACCCTGCTCTTAAATCAATGGGGACTCTCTGTGAAGGGCTGTACCATTTAATGGACCACTTTTTAATTCAAGGGGATTTTCCTCCTTTTAGTTTTCATAAGTGAACACTATTTTGCTATAAAAAAAATTGGTTTTGGCCATTGTGAGAAATATTAGATTTTAACCAAATGGCTCTCAGTATGGAGAAATACAGTAAATAGTTTTTTTTGTGATTGAATCTACACTGGAATCTGTGGGAAAGGCTGCCTTGGTTGCATTTGTGGTTAATATATCTCTGCACCAGTGCCACTAAGACAAATTCCAGCACATTTATTGCACTTGGCAATTAAAGTGATTCTTATTCTGGTTCTGATTTAGGCGGCTTATTCGTAACCAATTTATTTATCAGTTACGAGAAGCAGAAAGCCTGCAGAGAGAAATAAGAGCAATAGTGGAGGCAATGCTAAAGACACAGTTGGCACAATGGAAAAAAGGAATCAATAGTGCAGCATTGTTTCACTGTAGGCTACTGCACCTGGAAAGCATCAGAAGACACTGGCTCATGAGTAAACGCAATTCAAGCTATTTCACTGCTGGTGGGTAAATACCATAAATCTACAGAAAGTACACTTTCAGGAATGATGTAAAGAATTACTTATTTCCTCATACATGCCTAAGTATTTGGTCTTTTAATAGGCTTCAACGGCCCGAGGGGCATGAAACTCATCCACACACATAATAACCATGACACATTTTATTTCAAAGGAAAAAAGAAAAAACACCAAGGTTGCATGTTTTTTTTTCCACCTTTCAACAAGCAATTGGAGTGCTCAAGTGAATTAATTGCAGCATTCTTTCTTATAATTCAACATGAGCTCTAAACCTGAGGGTCAAGTGATGATTATTTTGAAGCCAATACTGAAACTTAAGTAATATGCATACATATGTTTTAAATACATCAAAATTATTTATTGTTCCTTTATGAGTTGAGACACTTCCTTTACTTCTTGAACTAAATTAACAATTTAAAAGTCCACTGCATTTACACAACGCCTTTTTTTAGCTCAAAGTTGATATTTTGGAGATATGTGGACTTCAAGGGAGAGCAATGCAACAAAGATGTGACTCTTTTTGAGTTTTTATTTAGTGAAAGAAGCCTTCAAATCACAGCCACTTTTGCAAAAAAGGGAGCAGTGATGATAAAAGACATATATCACCAAATTTGGAGTTGCCTTGTTTACTCCCACAGTTCCTAGGAAGGTATTGTTTTGGTTTTGGGAGATGTTGCTAGCTAGAAAAGCAAAGGTCAATCTTGTTGCATCTTTCCTTTGACTGTGAACTCAGGGGTCAGCTGCTGGACAAACTGCAATTGGAATTAGACTAAATTAAAAAAATAAAATAAAGACCATTTTTATTGTCCATTAAATACCACGGATTATTTCCAAACATTGCTTTAGTCTAATCCACACTTATCTAGCTCAGACAAGCCCATTATCAGACCACGCAGATCCCAACTATCAAAGGCAAACTAACTAAAACTATCAGCACTGAATTATGTCAGTTATTAAATGAAAGTATTAATTTCCAGAATGCTATATATCTATTTTTATATTTTGTTCCTCATTCAGTATTGGGTTCCCTTTTTAGACTACCATTAGCCAAAACTAACATATAAAAAACTCTTTGATTTTTTTTTTTACTCATAATTTTACTTATTTTTAGATTGTTTAAACATGTTTACTCTGTTTATTTCTATGTATATGATTTGTTCGTGTGCTTTGTGTTTTATCTTGTGTTTCTGTTGCACTGCTACTCCATTAATTGCCCTTTGGGGACAAATAAAGTGACTGACTGATTGATATTTGTAAGTGCACCCACTGGAAGGAGATCATGTGTTTGTCCATGTGTGTGCGTGTGTGTAATATTGTTTGTGCACATTTATGACTGCATGCTCAAGGATCTCTTGTGGTTGCAATCATAAACAATTGTTTAAAAACCTATTTTATAACGCGATTCCTTATGAGCCTTTTGTAAAGCTTAGACTTTCATCTTTTCATCAGTCCTCGCCATTTTACGATATGCGTCACAACATAGCAAAAGAGACCATCATGAGACCTTTTGGAGGACCTGGTCAAGAGTTTGGCAGCATCAGTTTGGACCACTTGTAAACAATCCAGGGATGTTCTGCTGAGGCAAGTGAAAATGGAGCAGTCAAGACGGGATGATATAAAAGCATGAATTAACATTTTCATCTCTGCTTGAGACACAATGGGCCTGAGCTTTGCAATGTTTCTCAAATGGAAAAAAACAAGAGCGAATCAGACACTTCCCCTGTTGAGCAGAGTCAGAGCCTGGTCCATAGTGACACCCAGATTTCTTATGGAGGATTTAACCACTGAGGTAAAAGACTCAAGACCATCCCTTATCTTAGGTACAAGACTAGGAGGGGCAGTGATAAGGATTTCTGTTTTTTTCTGCATTTAGCTGTAATACCTTGACTCCACTGGGCCTGGCTGCGTCGCGTTCTGGCTGCGACGCGGTTTTGTTCCTTCCTTCGCGGTCATACCCCACTGCGAGAATTTCATAGGTGGAGTGTTTTGCTTTGGCAGAACCAGAAAGAAGAGCGCCACCCTGGAGGGGAGGGGGAGCCAGGGACCAGGCCAGTCATGGCAGCAGTGGTGTCATAAAATTTTGGGATTTTCCACTTCCAAGATGAACGTCTCGTCGTCCATGGTGACAAATATCCTCTGACTGGTTGACTTCTGGCCTGGTGCAACCGGTTATAACATGTTTATGTAGTGATGTGACCGGATGCTCTATGCTGTTGCTTTGTCTCACTTCCTGCCCGACTCAATCTGCTCTGTGCAGCTTGACACAGCTTCCATCAAAAATAGACTAGGCGCATATGTTTAGCGCAGTGGAGAGACGCTTCTTGGACACTTCTGAAACGCTCTGTGGTGGCCGCATCACAGCCGGAGCGCAATGCAGCTATGCTCGATGGAATCAAGCTGTAAGAAATTATCTGCCGTCCAATTTTTTATAGCATTTACACATTATTTAAAACAAACAATTTAGCTATGTTTTGAGGGTTAAGTGAGACGTACAATTGAATATCATCTGCGTAGCAGTGATAGGAGATACCTTGAAGTGCCTTATTATCTGTCCAAGGGGAGGCAT